>NW_028147279.1:373750-393211 GCF_008360975.1 Lichenostomus cassidix | reverse complement strand
CAGAAAAAAAAGGGAAAAAATGGGAAAAAAAGATGAAAAAATGGGGGAAATAGTGGGAAAAAAAGGGAAAAATAGTGGGAAAAAATGAGAAAAGAGGAGAAAAAATGGGGGAAAAAAGGATTAAAAATGGGGGAAAAAAGGGTTAAAAATGGGAAAAAAGGGGAAAAATAGTGGGGAAAAAAAGGAAGGGAAAAATGGGGAAAATGGGAAAAATGGGGAAAAATAGGAATAAATGGGGAAAACATGAGGGAAATGGGAAAAAATAGTGAAAAATAGTGGGAAAAATGGGTTAAAAGTGGGGGAAAAAAGGGAAAAATGGGAAAATAGAATAAATGGGGGAAAAATGGGGAAATGGGAAAAATAGTGAAAAATAGTGGGAAAATGGGTTAAAAATGGGGGAAAAAAAGGGGAAAAAATGGGGAAAAATGGGAATAAATGGGGGAAAAAATGGGAAAATGGGTTAAAATATGGGTTAAAAATGGGGGAAAAAAGGGTTAAAAATGGGAATAAAATGGGGAGAAATGAGAGAAAAAATAGTGAGAGAAATAGTGGGGGAAATTGGGGGAAAAAAGGGAAAAAATGGGAAAAAAAGAGGAAAAAATGGGGGAAATAGTGGGAAAAAAAGGGAAAAATAGTGGGAAAAAATGAGAAAAAATGGGAAAAATGGGGGAAAAAAGGATTAAAAATGGGGGAAAAAAGGGTAAAAAATGGGAAAAAAGGGGGAAAATAGTGGGGAAAAAAGGAGGGAAAAATGGGGAAAATAGTAGGAAAAATGGAAAAAATTAGTGAGAAAAAATTGTGGGAAAAAATAGGAAAAAAGTGGGGGAAAATGGGAAGGAATGGGGGAAAAATGGGTTAAAAATGGGGAAAAAAGGGAAAAAACAGTGAGAAAAAGAGTGGGGGAAATTAGGGGAAAATAGTAAAAAATGGGCGGAAAATGGAAGAAAATAGCGGGAAAAAAATGGGAATAAAATGGGAAAAAATGGGGAAAAATAGTGGGGAAAAATGGAGAAAAAAAGAGAAGAATGGGGGAAAAAAGGGGAAAAATAATGGGAGAAAATGGAAAGAAATAGTGGGGAAAAGTGAGGAAAAAAGAGGAAAAAATGGGAAAAAATAGGGGAAAAAATGGGGAAAACCTCGAGAAAAAAATGGGAAAAATTAGGGGAAAATGGGGAAAAAATGGGGAAAAATCAGGGAAAAAACAGGAATAATCAGGGAAAAAATGGGGAAAATGGAAAAAAAACCCCAAATTCCTCTCTCCCACCTGCTCTGCTACTCCAAACCCCCGAATTTCCCATTTTCCCCGTTTTTTCTCACTTTTTGAGGAAAGCGGCGAGAGCTCGCACGAACTCCTGCTGGTTCACGTCCTTCACTGTCACCCCAGGCATCTGAGGGGGAAAAAAATTGGTTTTTCAGAATTTTTACCCCAATTTTCCCCTTTTCTTCCTTGATTTCCCTGTTTTTCCCTGATTTTCCCCATTTTTCCCCTCCGTTTTCCCCATTTTTTCCTCTCTTTCCCTCATTTTTTCCCTTATTTTTTCCCTTTTCATTTCCATTTCATTTTCCCCTTTTTTCCTCCACTACTTTTTCCATTTTTCCCAATGTTTTTCCCCTTTCTTCCTAATTTTGTTCCCATTTTCTCCCTGATTTTCCTTATTTTCCCCTCAGTTTTCCCTATTTTTCCCCCCGATTTTCTCCATTTTTCCCTCGATTTTCCTCACTTTGCCCCCCAATTCCCTCATTTTGCCCTGAGTTTTCCCCATTTTCCCCTCAGTTTTCCAATTTCCACCCCAATTTTCCTCACTTTTCCCCTATTTTCCCCTCGATTTTCCCCTCAGCTTCCACATTTTTCCCCATTTTCCCCTCAATTTAGCCTTTTTCCCCCATTTTCCCCTCAGTATTCCTTATTTCTCCCCAATTTCTGCTGTTTTCCCCTCAGTTTCCACCTTTTTCTCTGATTTTTCCCCATTTCCCCCCTGATTACACTCAGTTTCCCCTCAGATTCCCCTCATTTCCCCATTTTCTCCTCAGTTTCTCCCACTATCCCCTCAGTTTCCCCATATTTTCCCCCTAATTTCCCTGTTTTCCCTCACTATCCCCTCATTTTCCCCATTTTTCCCCTCATTTCCCTATTTTTCCCTATTTTCCCCTCAGTTTCCCCATATTTTCCCCCCAGTTTCCCTCACTATCCCCTCAGTTTCCCCTCATTTCCCCATATTTTCCCCATTTTCTCCTCAGTTTCCCCCATTATCCCCTCAGATTCCCCATATTTTCCCCATTTTTCCCCTCATTTCCCCGTTTTCCCCTCATTTTCTCTCACTATCCCCTCAGATTCCCTGTATTTTCCCCTCATTTCCCCGTTTTCCCCTCAGGTTCCCCTACTATCCCCTCAGATTCCCCATATTTTCTCTATATTTCCCCCATTTTCCCCTATATTTTCCCCATTATTTCCTGTTCCGCTCGCTCTCCACATCGCCTCTCAGTTTCCCCTCAGATTCCCCATATTTCCCTGCATTTTCCCCTCATTTCCCCATTTTTCCCTCAGTTTCCCTCACTATCCCCTCACTTTCCCCTCAGATTCCCCTCATTTTCCCCATTTCTCCCCCTATTTTCCCATTATTTCCCGCTCCGCTCTCTCTCCCCACCTCGCCCCTCAGTTTCCCCTCAGATTCCCCATATTTTCCCCTCATTTCCCCATTTTCCCCTCCGTTTCCCTCACTATCCCCTCAGATTCCCCATTTTTCCCCATTTCCCCCCGGATCACCCACAGTTTCCCCTCACATTCCCCCTATTTCCCCATTTTTCCCCATTTTCCCCTCAGTTTCCCTCACTATCCTCTCACTTTCCCCTCAGATTCCCCACATTTACCCATTTTTCCCTCATTTTCCCCTCAGATTACCCATATTTTCCCCATTTTACCCTCAGTTTCCCCTCAGATTCCCCCTATTTCACCTATTATTTCCCGCTCCGCTCTCTCTCCGCACCTCGCCCCTCAGTTTCCCCTCATATTACCCTCAGTTTCCTCATATTTTCCCCATATTTCCACATATTTTCCTCTCATTTCCCGCTCCGCTCTCTCTCCCCACCTCGCCCCTCAGTTTCCCCTCAGTTTCCCTCACTATCCCCTCAGATTCCCCATATTTTCCCCATATTTTCCCCATTTTACCCTCACTTTCCCCTCAGATTCCCCCTATTTCCCCCATTTTCCCCTATTTTTCCCCCTATTTTCCCCTTATTTCCCGCTCCGCTCTCTCTCCCCACCTCGCCTCCTTTGCCGCCGCGCCGGAAGAGGCCAAGCGCGGGGCCGCCCAGCCCAGCAGCAGGGGCCGAACCCTCGCGATGCTCCCTCATCCAATCACCGCCGGCGAGACTTCACCCCGTCCAATCAGATCGCAGGGTGGGCGTGGCTCGGGCTCCCCCATTGGTTCATCCCACCGCTCCCCCCGTGGCCGGAATGGTTCGGCCCGGCTGGCCCCGCCCACCGCGCAGCGCAGCTTCTGATTGGTCAGTTTGGCGTTTTGCTGGTTTCTGATTGGTCAGTTTTCCCCCATCCCACGTGGTGTCCCCAGGATGTCCCCAGGGTGTCGCAGTGCCACCCCAGCGATGTCCCCAAAGTGTCCCCAGAGTGTTCTAGTGACTCCTGGGTGTCCCAGTGACCTGGTGACAGCCGCTTTGTGTCCCCAGAGTGTCCTAGTGCCACCCCTGGCTGTCCCCAGAGTGTCCCAGTGCCACCCCTGGGTGTCCCCAAGATGTCCCCAAGGTGTCGCAGTGACTCCTGAGTGTCCCCAGGATGTCCCCATTGTCCCCATGGTGTCCTAGTGCCACCCCTGGCTGTCCCCAGTGTCCCCAGCGGTGTCCCCAGGATGTCCCCACGGTGTCCCAGTAACCTGGTGACAGACGCCTTGTGTCCCCAGAGTGTCCCCAAAGTGTCCCCACGGTGTCCCCATGCCACCCCTGGGTGTCCCCATTGTCCCCATAGTGTCCCCAAGGTGTCCCCATTGTCCCCTAGGTGTCCCAGTGCCACCCCGTGGTGTCCCCAAGGTGTCCCCACTGTCCCCAGGGTGTCCCAGTGACCTTCCTGTGGTGTCCCCATTGTCCCCAAGGTGTCCCCAAGTGTGTCCCCAGAGAGTCCCCAAGCTGTCACCATGGTGTCCCTACTGTCCTCAGTGTCCCCAAGGTGTCCTGTTGTCCCCAAAGTGTCGCAGTGCCACCCTGTGCCACCTCGGCGATGTCCCCAGGGTGTCCCCTTGGTGTCCCCATTGTCCCCAAGGTGTCCCAGTGCCACCCCAGCAGTGTCCCCATTGTCCCCAAGGTATCCCCTGTGTCCCCAGAATGTCCCAGTGACCTTCCCATGGTGTCCCCACTGTCCCCACTGTCCCCAGTGCCACCCAGATGGTGTCCTCATTGTCCCCAAGGTGTCCCCAAGCTGTCCCCACTGTCCCCAAGCTGTCACCTCCCTCCCCAACTCCTCCCCTTTCCCAAATGGGCGTGTCCCCAAGCCCCGCCCACCCATACCATCCCAGCCAATCACAAACGAGGGGCGTGTCCCCAACCCCTCCCAGCCAATCACAAACAAGGGGCGTGTCCATAACCCTCCCAGCCAATCACAAACGAGGGGCGTGTCCATAACCCTCCCAGCCAATCACAAACAAGGGGCGTGTCCATAACCCTCCCAGCCAATCACAGACAAGGGGCGTGTCCATAACCCTCCCAGCCAATCACAAACGAGGGGCGTGTCCATAACCCTCCCAGCCAATCACAAACAAGGGGCGTGGCCAAACCGCTCTCCAAACATCCATTCATTCCTTCCTCCCCACCCACGTGACCCCGCCAAGCCCCGCCCCCTCGGTGGGCGTGGCTCAGGGCGGCGAAGGGGGCGTGGCCTCGGCCGAGGGGGCGTGGTCAGCGGGCTGCGCCGCCGTTTGACTGACAGGCGCGGTGGGCGTGGCCTCGGCGGAGGGGGCGGGGCTGCCGGGGTCGGTGGGCGGGGCCACGGGGTCGGTGGGCGTGGCCGCCTGCATGATCTTCTGGCGCACCTCGCGGATCTTGAGCTGCAGGCAGAGCTTGGTGGGGAAGATGTCGGCGAAGCGCGACTGGAAGGCGGCCGTGGCCTGGGCTGGGGACAGTGATGACGTCATCGGGGACGTTGGGGACAGTGGGGAGGTTGGGATTTGGGGGATTTTGTTGGGATTTTTTTTGGATTTTTGGGATTTTTTGGCGATTTTTGGGATTTTTTTGCGATTTTTTCTGCGGTTTTTGCTGATTTGGGGACATTGGGGACAGTTGGGGACATTGGGGATGTTGAGATTTGGGGGATTTTGTTGGGATTTTTTGCGATTTTTTGTGATTTTTGGGGGATTTTTTATGATTTTTGGGGGATTTTTGATGATTTTTGGGCGATTTTCGCTGATTTGGGGACATTGGGGACGTTGTGGACATTTCGGGAGGTTGAGATTTGGGGGATTTTGTTGGGATTTTTTGCGATTTTTGGGGGATTTTTTATGATTTTTGGGGGTTTTTTTGCGATTTTTGGTGATTTTTGGTGATTTGGGGACATTGGGGACATTGTGGGGACATTTGGGGATTTGGGGACGTTGGGGACATTTGGGGAGGTTGAGATTTGGGGGATTTTGTTGGGATTTTTGGGGGATTTTTAATGATTTTTGGGGGATTTTTGGTGATTTTTGGCAATTTTTGGTGATTTTTGGGGATTTGGGGACATTTGGGATAATTTAGGGACAATTTTGGGATAATCTCAAAACAATTTTGGGATAATTTTTGGATGATTTGGAGATAATTTCAAGATGACTTTGGGATAACTTAGGGATAATTTTGGGCTAATTTTGGGCTAATTTTGGGGATAATTTCAAGACAACTTTTGGATAATTTCAGGATTATTTTGGGCTAATTTTGGGTTAATTTTGGGCTAATTTTGGAGCTAATTCCAGGATATTTTCAGGATAATTTCACCATAATTTCAGGTTAATTTGGGGTTAATTTAGGGATAATTTTGCATTAATTTTAGGTTAATTTTGGATTAATTTTGGGCTGATTTTGGGCTGATTTTGGGCTAATTTTGGGGATAATTTCAGTATAATTTAAAGATAATTCCAGGATAATTTCGCCATAATTTCACGATAATTCCAGGCTAATTCCAGGTTAATTTGGGGCTAATTTAGGATTAATTTTGGGCTAATTTTGGGTTAATTTTGGTCTGATTTTGGGCTAATTTTGGAGCTAATTCCAGGATATTTTCAGCATAATTTCAGGATATTTTCAGGGTAATTCCAGGATAATTCCAGAATAATTTAGGGATAATTTTGGATTAATTTTGGGTTAATTTGGGGCTAATTTTGGAGCTAATTCCAGGATAATTTCAGGACAATTTCACGATAATTCCAGGACAATTTTGGGTTAATTCCAGGATAATTTAGGGATAATTCCAGGATAATTCCAGGCTATTTTTGGATTAATTTAGGATTAATTTTGGGCTGATTTTGGGTTGATTTTGGGCTCACCCGAGGGGAAGAAGCCGTGCTCCTGGAAGAGCTGCATCACCAGAGCTCGGCGCTGATCCAACGTTCGCCGCAGGGAGGAAAAAGGAACTTTGTCGTATTCCAGTTCCCCCAGAACGTCCTCACCCTCTGCTCCTGGGGGGGAAAAATCACAGGAATGGGAGGGAAAAATTTAAAAAAAAATTGGGGTGGAATGGTGAAAAAAATCCTGAAAAAATTCCTGAAAAATCCCTGAAAAATTCCCGAAAAAATACCAAAAAATCCCCAAAATAGCCCCAGAAAATCCCTGAAAAATTACCAAAAAATCCCCGAAAAATGCTTGAAAAATCCCCCAAAAATCCCCTAAAAATGCCCCAAAAATCCCTGAAAAATAAAAAATCCCCAAATCCCCAAAATCAAAATCCCCAAAATCTGAAAAATCAAAAATCCTGAAAAAATCCCCAAAAAATCCCCCAAAAATCCCTGAAAAATCCCCAAAAAATCCCCCAAAAAATCCCCAAAAAATCCCTGAAAAATCCCAAAAAATCCCCAAAATATCCCCAGAAAATTCCTGAAAAATCCCCCAAAAATCCCTGAAAAATTCCTCCAAAAATCCCCAAAAAATCCCTGAAAAATCCCCAAAAAATCCCTGAAAAATCCCAAAAAAATCCCTGAAAAATTCCTAAAAAAATCCCCCAAAAATCCCTGAAAAAGCCTCAGAAAATCCCCAAAAAAATCCCAAAAAAATCCCCGAAAAATCCCTGAAAAATCTCAGAAAAATAGTGTTAAAATATCCCAAAAATAACCCAAAAAACCTGAAAAAATTAGCATCAAAATATCCCAAAACTACCCCAAAAAATAGCCTAAAAATAATCCAAAAAACCCCAAAAACCAGCAGCAAAATAACCCAAAAACAAATGAAAAAAACCTCCAAAAAACCCCCAAAAAAGCTCTCAAATACCAAAAATTAGGGGTTTTTTCCCCCAATTTTCACCATTTTTTCACCGTTTTTTCCCAAATTTCCCTTTTTTCACCCCAAAACCCACCAGACCTGTTGAAGCTGAAAGTTTCCCCCCATTTTTTGTGATTTTTTTTGCCATTTTTTCATCAATTTTTCTCCGTTTTTCCCCATTTTTTCACTGTTTTTCATCATTTTTTCATCATTTTTTCACCATTTTTCCCCCAATTTTTTTAAAAAAAATTCCTCCAGCCCCAAATTTCTCGTTTTTCACCCCAAACCCCACCTGGCCTCTCGAAGGTGAAAGTTTTCCCCCATTTTTTGTAATTTTTTTCCCCATTTTTTCACCGATTTTCATCATTTTTTCCCCAATTTTCATCATTTTTTCACCGATTTTCCCCATTTTTTTCCCATTTTTTCCCAAATTTCCCGTTTTTCACCCCAAACCCCACCTGGCCTCTCGAAGGTGAAGATGTCTCCCTTGCACTTGGACTTTTTCCTCAATTTTTGTCTTTTTTTTTGCCATTTTTTTGCCATTTTTTCACCTTTTTTCGTTATTTTTTCCCCATTTTTTCACCGTTTTTCACCATTTTTTCCCCGTTTTTTCCCAAATTTCCCGTTTTTCTCCCCAAAAACCCCACCTGGCCTCTCGAAGGTGACGATGTCTCCCCCAATTTTTGCCATTTTTTTGCCATTTTTCACCGTTTTCCCCCATTTTTTCACTGTTTTTTGTCATTTTTTCACCGTTTTTCATCATTTTTTCACTGTTTTTTTGCAGATTTTTCCCTCCCAGCCCCAAATTTCCCGTTTTTCACCCCAAACCCCACCTGGCCTCTCGAAGATGAAGATGTCTCCCTTGCACTTGGACTTTTTCCTCCATTTTCCCCATTTTCTTCCCATTTTTTCCCCATTTTTTCACTGTTTTCCCCCATTTTTTCACTGATTTTCACCATTTTTTCACCATTTTTTCCCCATTTTTTCCCAAATCTGTGATTTCTCTCCCCAAACCCCACCTGGCCTCTCGAAGGTGAAGATGTCTCCCTCGCACTTGGACTTTTTCCTCAATTTTCCCCAATTTTTGCCATTTTTTCCCCATTTTTCCCCATTTTTTCACCGATTTTCCCCATTTTTTCCCCGTTTTTTCCCAAATTTCCCATTTTTCACCCCAAACCGCACCTGGCCTCCTGAAGGTGAAGATGTCTCCCTCGCACTTGGCGTTTTTCCCCCAAATTTTGTCATTTTTTCCCCATTTTTTCACCGATTTTCATCATTTTTTCGCTATTTTTCTCCGTTTTTTCCCCATTTTTTCCCAAATTTCCTGTTTTTCACCCCAAAAACCCCACCTGGCCTCTCGAAGGTGAAGATGTCTCCCTCGCACTTGGACTTTTTCCCCAATTCTCCCCAATTTTTGCCATTTTTTCACCAATTTTCCCCATTTTTTCACCGTTTTTTCCCGTTTTTTCCCCATTTTTTCCCAAATTTCCCGTTTTTCTCCCCAAAAACCCCACCTGGCCTGTTGAAAGTGAAATTTTTCCCCCATGTTTTGTGATTTTTTTGCCATTTTTCCACCGTTTTTCATCATTTTTTCACCGTTTTTCGTCATTTTTTTGCCATTTTTTCACCGTTTTCCCCCGTTTTTCCCCATTTTTTCCCCATTTTTTCCCAAATCTCCCGTTTTTCACCCCAAACCCCCACCTGGCCTCTCGAAGGTGAAGATGTCTCCTCCAATTTTTGCCATTTTTTTGCCATTTTTCCCCATTTTTCCCCATTTTTTCACCGTTTTTAATCATTTTTTTCACCGTTTTTTGTCATTTTTTTGCAATTTTTTCACTGTTTTTCCCCATTTTTTCCCAAATCTGTGATTTTTCACCCCAAAAACCCCACCTGGCCTCTCGAAGGTGAAGATGTCTCCCTCGCACTTGGCGTTTTTACCCCCAAATTTTGGCTTTTTTTTGCCATTTTTTCACCGATTTTCATCATTTTTTTGCCGATTTTCATCATTTTTTTACCGTTTTTCCCCATTTTTTCCCTGTTTTTTCCCAAATTTCCCGTTTTTCACCCCAAACCCCACCTGGCCTCTCGAAGGTGAAGATGTCTCCCTCGCACTTGGCGCTCTTGGGCGTCGTTGGCTCCGAGCTGCAGCTCGAGCGTCGCCGCAGCTTCCGCTTGGGGGAGGACGGGTCATCGGGGGCTGAGTCCAGCTCTGGGGTCAGAGGTCACACAGGGGTCAAGGGGTCACACAGGGGTCAGTTAGGGGTCAGTCAGGGGTCAGTGGGGTCACTCAAGGGTCATTTAGGGGACAGAAAGGTCACTCAGAGGTCATAGAGATTGAGGAGTCCCAGAGGTCATCGGGGGCTGAGTCCAGCTCTGGGGTCAGAGGTCACACAGGGGTCAGCCAGGGGTCAGTTAGGGGTCAGTCAGAGGTCAAGAGGTCACTCAAAGGTCAGTCAGGGGTCACAAAGGTCACCCAGAGGTCATAGGGGTTAAGGAGTCACAAAGGTCATTGGGGGCTGAGTCCAGCTCTGGGGGTCAGCGAGAGGTCAAAGGTCATCCAGGGGTCATCCAGGGGTCATCCAGGGGTCAGTTAGGGGTCAGTTAGGGGTCATTTGGGGACAGAAAGGTTACCCAGAGGTCACAGAGGTTAGGAAATCTCAGGGGTCATCGGGGGCTGAGTCCAGCTCTGGGGTCAGAGGTCACACAGGGGTCAGCCAGGGGTCACAGGGTCATCCAGGGGTCAGTTAGGGGTCAAGGGGTCAGTCAGGGGTCAGTCAGGGTCACAGAAATGTCACAAAGGTCACACAGAGGTCACACAGATTTGGAATCCCAGAGGTCATCAGGGGCTGAGTCCAGCTCTGGGGGTCAGAGGTCAGCCAGGGGTCAGTCAGAGGTCAGTCAGGGGTCAGTGGGGTCAGTCAGGGGTCATTTGGAGGTCAGTGAGGTCACCCAGAGGTCAAGAGGCCATTCAGGGGTCACAGAGGTCACCCAGAGAGTCAAAAAGGTCACCCAATGGTCACACACTGGTCACTCATTGGTCAGTCATTGGTCACTCAGTGGTCACTCATTGGTCACTCAATGGTCACTCTATGGTCACTCAGTGGTCACTGATGGTCACCTGATGAGTTTTTGCGTTTTTTCCAGTAGCTGCCCAGGATGGTCACCCATTGGTCACTCAGTGGTCAGTCATTGCTCAGTCAGTGTCACTCACTGGTCACTCTATGGTCACCCATTGGTCACTCAGTGGTCACTCGTTGGTCACCTGAGGAGTTTTTGCGTTTTTTCCGGTAGCTGCCCAGGATTGTCACCCATTGGTCACTCTATGGTCACTCAATAGTCACTATGGTCACTCAATGGTCACTCAGTGGTCACTCAGTGTCACTCTATGGTCACTATGGTCAGTCAGTGGTCAGTCAGTGGTCACTATGGTCACCCATTGGTCACTGATGGTCACTCAATGGTCACTCTATGGTCACTATGGTCAGTCACTGGTCACTATGGTCACTCAGTGGTCACTCTATGGTCAGTCAGTGGTCACTCAGTGGTCAGTCAGTGTCACACACTGGTCAGTCAGTGGTCAGTCAGTGGTCATTCAATGGTCAGTCAATGGTCACCTGAGGAGTTTTTGCGTTTTTTCCGGTAGCTGCCCAGGATGGTCACCCATTGGTCACTCACTGCTCAGTCAGTGTCACACACTGGTCACTCTATGGTCACTATGGTCACTCTATGGTCACTCAGTGGTCACTCAGTGGTCAGTCAATGGTCACCTGAGGAGTTTTTGCGTTTTTTCCGGTAGCTGCCCAGGATGGTCCGAGGCGAAGTGGCCAAAGCCTGCAGGGTGGGGGAGGGGAGAACCTCCTCCGGCCGGAACTCGGGCAGCTCGGCGAAGCGCTCCTCGAAGTCCACCTCGGACAGGACCCTGGGTTGGGGAGAAAAGGGGAAAAAATGGGAAAAAATGGGAAGAAAATGGGAAAAAAGGGAAAAAATGGGGAAAAAAGGGAAAAAATCGCATTATTGATAGTGAAATTATCATAAAATTATCATATAATATAATGAAATATAATAATGTATCATATCCTCGAAGTCCACCTCGGACAGGACCCTGATTTGGGGGAAAAACAGGGGAAAATGGGAAAAATGGGGAAAAAATCGCATTATTGATAGTGAAAATGTAATAAAATATAAAATTATCATAAAGTTATGATAAAATATAATAAAATATAATAATGTGTAATAAAGGCGAAGAGTTCCTCGAAGTCCACCTTGGACAGGACCCTGGATTGGGGGAAAAACAGGGGAAAATGGGAAAAAATCGCATTATTGATAGTGAAAATGTAATAAAATATCATAAAATTATCATAAAATTATCATAAAATTATCATAAAATATAATAAAGTATAAGAAGGGTGAAGAGTTCCTCCAAGTCCACCTCCGACAGGACCCTGAAATGGGGGAAAAATGGGAAAAAATGGGAAAAAACAGTAAAAAAATCAGATTATTGATAGTGAAATTGTAATAGAATTATCATAAAATATAATAAAATATAATAATGTGTCACATCCTCGAAGTCCACCTCGGACAGGACCCTGGATTGGGGAGAAAATGGGAAAAAATGGGAAAAAAATCAAATTATTGATACCGAAAATGTCATAAAATGATCAAAAAATTACCATAATTTACCATAAAATTATCATAAACTACAATAATGTATAAGAAAGATGAAGAGTTCCTCGAAGTCCACCTCGGACAGGACCCTGAAATGGGGAGAAAATGGGGGAAAATGGGAAAAAATGGGAAAAAATGGGGAAAAAATTGCATTATTGACACAGAAAAGACCATAAAGTTACCATAAAATTATCACGTAATAAAATAATGTATCACAGAGGTGAAGAGTTCCTCGAAATCTATTTCCAAAAGGAGCCTAAATTAGGCAAAAATTGGGAAAAAAATCAGATTATTGAACCCAAAAAAATCATAAAATTATCACAGAATAGAATGGAACAAAAAAATGTGTCAGAAAGGCGAAGAGTTCCTCTGAAAGAAACCTAAATTAGGAAAAAAATTCACATTATTGATCCCAAAATCACCATAAAAATATCACAAAATAATATTTTAAATAACCACTTCCGGCCACGCCCACCCCCCAAGCCACGCCCACTTCCGGCCACACCCACCACAAGCCCCGCCCCCTCCCCTCCCCCACTCACTTGTCCACCGAGTCGAAGGTCTTTTTGAGGGGCGGTGGGCGGAGCTTCGCCTTCTTGGCCACGCCCTCGGGGCGGGCAGGGGGCGGGGCCTCGGCGGGGGCGGGGCCGGGCGGGGAGGAGGAGGAGGAGGGGCCGGCGGGGGGCGTGGCCTCGGGGGGCGTGGCCCAGCGATCCTAAAAATCCATCCCAAAAACCCCAAAAATTTTTAATATGCAAATTTATGCAAATGAGCACCATGAATATTAATGAGGGGGGAGGGGTTCGCTCGCACTCACCGCCTCGGGGGGGGCGGGGCTGGGCTGCCGCCCCTCCCCCACGGCTTCCCGCCAGCTCTCCGGGGTGGGGGAGGGGCGCTCGGCGCCGGGGGAGGGGAGGAGGAGGAGGAGGGTGGGGAGGGGAGGAGGAGGAGGGAGGGGGAGGGGCGGGGTCCAGGGGGTGGGGGAGGGCGGGGGGGCGGGGCGGCGCGCTGTCCCCTCCCCCCGGCAGCGGGACGGCGGCGATGGCGGCTTTGACCTTCTGGGGGGGCTTGGGGGAGGGGCGGGGGGGGCGGGGCGGGAAGGCTGCGGAGAGAGGGGGGAGGGGCGGTCAGCGGGGACACGCCCCCTCATTTGCATAATGAACGCTCATTAGCATGACAAAGCCTCATTTGGCTGCAAAGCACTTATTTGCATATAGAAACCCTGATTTGCATATCTCAAATCCTCATTTGCATATCTCAAATCCTCATTTGCATACAGAAACCCGAATTTGAAAAATACCTCACCAGCATATATCAATACCTCATTTGCATACATCAAGGCCTCATTTGCATATCTCAAATCCTCATTTGCATAATGCCACATTTGCATATATCTGACCCTCATTTGCATATATCAACCCTCATTTGCAAAACAAGATCTTATTTGGATATATTAAACACTCATTTGCATATCTTAAGTCCTCATTTGCATAATGGACCGTTTGTATGATTAACTCATTTGCATAACAAAGCATCATTTGCATAAATTGAACCCTCATTTGCATAACTCGAACCCTCATCTGCATATATAAATTCTCATTTGCATAATAGCCCTCATTTGCATATCTTAAGTCCTCATTTGCATGAACCCTTTGTATAATGAACACTCATTTGCATACACCAAACCCTCATTTGCATATAGAAACCCTCATTTGAACACCTCATTTACATATCTAATCCTCATTTGCATACATCAAGCCCTCATTTGCATGTAATTATATTAATTAGGGCACCCTCATTAGCTCCGCCCACCCGGCATTGCCACACCCAGCTCGCTTTTCAAAGCTCCGCCCACTGCAACTCTTCAGCTCGAATTTGCATAATTCCCCCTAAGCTCCTCCCACTTGGTTTACACCCCTAATTTGCATAACTCCACCCAAGCCCCACCCACTTCACCAGACCACGCCCACTCCTCCAACCCCGCTCGTTTGCATAGTTAATTTGCATAACTAATTTGCATCTCCAAGCCCCACCCACTCCTTAAGCCCCGCCCCTTTAACCCCTTCATCTCCAGTTTGGACCACGCCCACCATGGCTCCACCCCCTCCTTAAGCCACACCCACCAGAGCTACGCCCACCCCAAAAGCCACGCCCACCACGGCTCCACCCTAAGCCCCTCCCACTGAGCCCCGCCCACCTCCAAGCCACGCCCACCACACAAGCCACACCCACCCACACCACTAATGTAAGACACGCCCACTAGGAAGGCCACGCCCACCCAGGCTCCATACCCCAAGCCACACCCACTCAAAAGCCACACCCACCATGGCTCGACCCCTTAAGCCACGCCCACCCCAAGAGCCACGCCCACCACGGCTCCACCCTAAGCCCCTCCCACTGTGTCACACCCACCACACAAGCCACACCCACCCAAAACACACTTACTTAAGCCACGCCCACCCAGGCCCCGCCCACCAAACCACACCACAAGCCACGCCCAGTCAAAAGGCCACACCCACTCAGGCTCCATCCCCAAGCCACACCCACCGTGGCTCCACCCCCTCCTTAAGCCACGCCCACCAGAGCCACGCCCACCCAAAAGGCCACACCCACCATGACACCGCCCCTCCCACCCAGCCACGCCCACAACCCAAATAGCCACGCCCACCACAAAAGCCACGCCCATCATGGCTCCACCCTAAGCCCCTCCCACTGAGTCACACCCACCACCCAAGCCCCACCCACCAAAACCAGACTCACTGAAGCCACGCCCACAGAGCCACACCCACTCAAGCCCCACCCACTCAAGCCCCTCCCACAAGCCACGCCCACCCCACCTTCGCCCCTCCTTAAGCCACGCCCACCCAAAAACCCACACCCCCAAGCCCCGCCCACCTCACCTGCGCTGCCGGCGGAAGGGGCGGGGCCAGCCTTGGGCAGGATGGGCGTGGCCGGCGCGGGGGCGGAGCCAGCCACGCTGTAGACCAATGGGGGCGCGGGGGCGTGGCCGGGGGCGTGGCCGGGGGCGTGGCCGGGGTAGATGGCGGTGAGGAGGGGCGGGGCTGAGGAGGGGGAGGGGAGCTGGGGGGGGGGAAGGGCGGAGACGCCGACGGGGGGAGGGGCAAGGAGGGAGCTCTGGCCTGGGGGGAGGGGAGAGAGGGGGGAGGGGAGATTGAGCCAAAATTGAGCCAAAATCGACCCAAAATTGACCCAAAATCACCCAAAAATTGGAACTGAGAGATCCCAAAAATAATCCCAAAATATACATGAGAGAGATCCCAAAATTACCCCCAAATCACCCACAAAGTACCCCAAAATTGGCCCAAAATCACCCCAAATCACTCCAAAATAATCCCAAAATTTCCCCAAAATAAACCTCAAAATCACCCCAAAAATAGAGCTGAGAGATCACAAAATTACCCCCAAATCACCCAAAAATAAACCCTAAAATTGGACCTGAGAGATCCTAAAATTACCCCAAAATCACCCAAAAATCACCCTGAAATTAGAGCTGAGAGATCCCAAAATTATCCCAAAATTACCCCAAAATTGGACCCCAGAGATACAAAATAATCCCAAAATTACCCCAAATTATACATAAAAAACCCAAAATATCCCCTGGGACCTTGAATCACCCCAGCGCCCCAATAATCCCCCAAGTTCCCCAAAAATCCCCCCAAAACCCCAAAAATCCCCCAAATTTCCTCCAAAATTCCCAAATTTTCCCCCTAAAATCCCCTCAAATCTCCCCTAAAATTTCCTCCAATCTCCCCCCGGACCCCCAAAAATGCCCCAAAAATTCCAAAATCCCCAAATTTCCCCCCAAAATTCCCAAATTTCCCCAAATTTCCCAAAATCCCAAAATTTTCCTCCCAAATCCCAAATTTTCTCCCCAAATCCCCAAATTTCTAAAATCCCAAAATTTTCCTCCCAAATCCCCAAATTTTCCCCAAATTTCTCCAAATGTTCCCCAAAATCCCCAAATTTTCTCCCAAAATCCCCAAATTTCCCCCAAAATCCCCAAATTTTCCCCAAAAATCCCCAATTTCCCCCAAAATCCCCCAAATCTCCAAAAACCCCCAAAACCCCAAAATCCCCCCAAATCCCCCATATTTCCCCATTTCACCCCAAAATCCCCCAAATCCCCCAAAATCCCCAAATTTTTCAAACCCCCAAATTTTCCCCCAAATTCCCCCAACCCCCAAAATCCCCCCAAATTTCCCCAATTTCTCCCCAAATTCCTAAAACCCCAAAATTCCCAAATTTCCCCCAAAAATCTCCCAAATCCCCCAAATTTTCCCCCAAAGCCCCCCAAACCCCCAAATTTCCCAAAATCCCCAAACCCCAGAATTCCCCCAAACCCCAATTTCCCCCAAATACCCCAAACCCCCAAATTTTGCCCAAACTATCCCTCAAAACCCACATTTTCCCCCAATCTCTTCAAAACCTCAAAAACCCCAAATTTCCCCAAATTCACAAAATCCCCCAAATTTCCCAAATTTCACCCAAAATCCCCCAAATTTCACCCAAAACCCCCAAATTTCTTCCCAAAATCACCCAAAAAACCCCAAATTTCACCCCAAAATTTAAAAAAACCCCAAATTTCACCCCAAAAAAGCTGAAAAACCCCAAATTTCATCCCCAAATCCCTGAAAAACCCCAAATTTCACCCCAAAAACCCCAATTTTCACCCCAAAATCACCAAAAATCCCCGAAATTTTACCCCAAAATCACCCAAAAAATCCCAAATTTCACCCAAATCTCTCACCTGCCAGCAGCGGCTGCACCAGCGCCCCCCCCGGGCCGAGCGCCGTGAACCCCAAAACCGCGGGGGGTGGGGAGGAGCGGCGGCAGCCCCGCCGGGGTGGGAGGGCGGCGGCGCTGCCGGGGGGGTGGGGAGGGCGAAGATGCACGTAACGTGCGGGGGGCAGCAGCACCTTGGGGGAGGGGCGGCGGAGTGCCCATCCCCCCCGGGAGCTGACCGGGCTGAGCTGGATGATCTGCGGGGGAGGGGAGGGAAGCGGTTGGCAAGAGGTGAGGGAGAGGAATTCTTGGGGGAGGGAGGTGGGGGAGGGGCGGGCTTACCTTGCCGGGTGGGGGAGGGGGGCGGCGGCGGCGCCTGGCGGGGCGAAGGGGGAGGGGAGGGTGGGGGAGGGCGACGGGGAGGAGGACTTTGCCCGGGAGGGAGGGGTGAAGGAAGGGAGCAGGAGGAGGGACAGGCTGGGGGGAGGAGAGTGGAGAGAGAAAAAAATCCCATAGAGACCCCAAAACACCCCAAAATCCTACAGAAAATCCTAAAATCCTATAGAAACCCCAAAACACCCCAAAATCCCAGAGAGATCCACGAGAAACCCCAAATCCCATTAGCCCCTCCCCCACAATTAGCCCCTCCCCCGTTAGCTCCTCCCCTTCATTAGCCCCTCCCCCACCCTGTTAGCCCCTCCCCCTTCATTAGCCCCTCCCCCACTCATTAGCCCCTCCCTACCCCACAAGCCCCTCCCCGCACCACAAGCCCACCCCTCTAGCCCCTCCCCCACCCGTTGGCCCCTCCCCTCCTAGCCCCTCCCCACAAGCCCCTCCCCACCATTACCTCCTCCCCATTCCCTCACCTTCTCCCGTCAGCCCTCTCCCCACACTCCCTAGCCCTCCCCTCCCCGTGGCTCCTCCCCTTCATCAGCCCCTCCCCACTGTCCCCACCTCCCCACCCCTTAGCCCCTCCCTTGCCCCTCCCCACTCCATCAGCCCCTCCCCTCCTAGCTCCTCCCCCATACCCATCAGCCCCTCCCCCACCCCTTAGCCCCTCCCTATCTCGCCCCTCCCCCACCCTCCAATCAGCCCCTCCCCCTCCTATCCCCTCCCCCACCCACCATCCCCTCCCCCACCCCATTCGCCCCTCCCCCCAACCTTTGGGGGCGGGGCCAGCGGCGCTGGGCGGAGCTTTGCCGTTGTTCGGGGGAAGGGCGATGTGCTGAGCGGCGGGGGGGGGAGGGGCGGCGGTGGGGGAGGGGCTGATGGGCGGGGTGGGGGAGGGGCCGGGCTTGCCGTGGGGGAGGGGCAGGGTGGGGAGGATGTACTGAACCTGCGTGATGCCGAGGGGAGAGGGCGGGGGCGGGCCAGCGGGGAGGGGCGGCCCTCCCCACCTCCCCCTCCCCCACCGCCGCCCCTCCCCCACCCCCGCCCGCCCCTCCCCCACCCGGCGGCGGCGCCAGGAGCTGGACGGGGGGGTGGGGGAGGGGCTGGGGGTGGGGGTGGGGCAGCAGCGCCACCGAGGGGGGAGGGGCGGCCCCTCCCCCACCGCCTCCCCCCACCGCCCCTCCCCCACCCCCCAGCACCAGGCTGGCCACCACCCCTCCCCCACCGGGCGGGGGGAGGGGCTTGGCGGGCGGGGGAGGGGCGGGGCGGAGGGCGGGGGGAGGGGCGGCGGGGGCGGTGGGCGTGGCCGCGTTCGCCCCTCCCCCACCCAGCCCCCCCTCGGCGCTCTCGGCTCGCTTCCGGCGGGGGAGGGGCTTGAGGGGAGGGGCGGTGGGGAGGGGCTGGCGAGGTCGGGGGGCGGGGGGAGGGTCGAGCTCCGGGGAGGGGCGGGAAGAGGCGGCTCGGGGGGCCTGAGGGGGAGGGAGAGAGAGAGAGGGGGGGTGGGGGAGGGGTGAGGGGAGCCCGGCTGGGAACCCCCTGACCCCAAAAATTATCCCAAAAATTATCCCAAAAATCCCCAAAATCAACTCAAAAATCACCCCAAAAACAGCTCAAAAATTACCCCAGAAATCAACCCAAAATCCCCAAAAAATCACCCCAAAATCACTCCAAAAATCCCAAATATCAATTCCAAAATTACCCCAAAAAAACCCCAAAAACCATCCCAAAAATCATCCCAAAAAAACCCCCCAAAATCCAAAAAAATCACCCCAAAAAATTACCCTAAAATCCCCATAATCAACCCAAAAATCAACCCAAAATCAGCCCAAAGAAACCCAAAAATCACCCCGAAAATCAGCCCTAAATCCCCAAAAATCAACCCAAAAATCACCCCAAAATCACCCCAAAAATCCCAAATATCAACTCAAAAATTACCCCAAAACCACCCCAAAAATCATCCCAAAAAACCCCCAAAATCCAAAAAAATCACCCCAAAAACTTACCCCAAAATCAAACCAAAACCAGCCCAAAAATCACCCCAAAAATCCCAAAAATTGACCCAAAAACCCCAAAAATCACCCCAAAATCAGCCTGAAATTAAAAAAAAATTACCCCAAAACCCACACCAAAATCCCCAAAAATCACCCCAAAAATCAGCCCAAAAATCCCCAAAACCAACCCAAAAATTACCCCAAAACCAGCCTGAAATTCCCCAAA
>NW_028147279.1:343232-373250 GCF_008360975.1 Lichenostomus cassidix | reverse complement strand
GAGAGAGGGGGGAGGGGAGAGAGGTTAGAATGGGGGGAGGAGAGTGGAGAGAGAAAAAAATCCCATAGAGACCCCAAAACACCCCAAAATCCTACAGAAAATCCTAAAATCCTATAGAAACCCCAAAACACCCCAAAATCCCAGAGAGATCCACGAGAAACCCCAAATCCCATTAGCCCCTCCCCCACAATTAGCCCCTCCCCCGTTAGCTCCTCCCCTTCATTAGCCCCTCCCCCACCCTGTTAGCCCCTCCCCCTTCATTAGCCCCTCCCCCACTCATTAGCCCCTCCCCTACCCCACAAGCCCCCCCCCGCACCACGCCCCCCCCTCCTAGCCCTCCCCCACCCGTTAGCCCCTCCCCTCCTAGCCCCTCCCCCACAAGCCCCTCCCCCACCATTACCTCCTCCCCATTCCCTCACCCTCTCCCGTCAGCCCTTCCCCACACTCTAGCCCCTCCCCCTCCCCCATTGGCTCCTCCCCCTTCATCAGCCCCTCCCCACTGTCCCCCACCCTCCCCACCCTTAGCCCCTCCCCACTTGCCCTCCCCCACTCCATCAGCCCCCTCCCTCCTGCTCCTCCCCATTACACCCATCAGCCCTCCCCCACCCCTTAGCCCCTCCCTATCTCGCCCCTCCCCCACCCTCCAATCAGCCCCTCCCCCTCCTATCCCCTCCCCCACCCACCATCCCCTCCCCCACCCATTCGCCCCTCCCCCCTACCTTTGGGGGCGGGGCCAGCGGCGCTGGGCGGAGCTTTGCCGTTGTTCGGGGGAAGGGCGAAGTGCAGGGCGGCGGTGGGGGGAGGGGCGGCGGTGGGGGAGGGGCTGATGGGCGGGGTGGGGGAGGGGCCGGGCTTGCCGTGGGGGAGGGGCAGGGTGGGGAGGATGTACTGAACCTGCGTGATGCCGAGGGGGAGGGGCGGGGGCAGCCGCGGGGAGGGGGCGGCCCCCTCCCCACCTCCTCCTCCCCCCACCGCCGCCCTCCCCCACCCCCGCCCGCCCCTCCCCCACCCGGCGGCGGCGCCAGGAGCTGGACGGGGGGGTGGGGGAGGGGCTGGGGGTGGGGGTGGGGCAGCAGCGCCACCGAGGGGGGAGGGGCGGCCCCTCCCCCACCGCCTCCCCCCACCGCCCCTCCCCCACCCCCCAGCACCAGGCTGGCCACCACCCCTCCCCCACCGGGCGGGGGGAGGGGCTTGGCGGGCGGGGGAGGGGCGGGGCGGAGGGCGGGGGGAGGGGCGGCGGGGGCGGTGGGCGTGGCCGCGTTCGCCCCTCCCCCACCCAGCCCCCCCTCGGCGCTCTCGGCTCGCTTCCGGCGGGGGAGGGGCTTGAGGGAGGAGGGGCGGTGGGGGAGGGGCTGGCGGGGTCGGGGGGCGGGGGGAGGGTCAGCTCCGGGGGAGGGGCGGGAAGGCGGCGGCTCGGGGGCCTGAGGGGGGAGGGGGAGAGAGAGAGAGGGGGGGTGGGGGAGGTGAGGAGCCCGGCTGGGAACCCCCTGACCCCAAAAATTAACCCAAAAATTATCCCAAAATCACCCAAAATTAACCCAAAAATTGCCCCAAAAACAGCCCAAAATCCCCAAGAATCAACCCAAAAATCAGCCCAAAATCCCCAAAAAATCACCCCAAAATCACTCCAAAAATCCCAAATATCAACTCAAAAATTACCCCAAAAAACCCCAAAAACCATCCCAAAAAAACCCCCAAAATCCAAAAAAATCACCCCAAAAAATTACCCCAAAATCCCCAAAACCAACCCAAAAATCAACCCAAAAATCAGCCCAAAAATCACCCCAAAATCAGCCTGAAATTAAAAAAAAATTACCCCAAAACCCACACCAAAATCCCCAAAAATCACCCCAAAAATCAGCCCAAAAAACCCCAAAACCAACCCAAAAATTACCCCAAAACCAGCCTGAAATTCCCCAAAAATCACCCCAAAACCAGCCCAAAATCCCCAAAATCAGCCCAAAATCACCACAAAAACTGCCCAAAATTGGGGAAAATTGGGCAAAATCGGCACAAATTTGGGCAAAATCATCCAAAATTGGACAAAAATTGGCAAAATCAGCCAAAAATTGGTGAAATTCCCCCAAAATCAGTTTAAAATGTCCCAAATTGCCCCGAAATCAACCCAAATTCAGCCCCAAAATCATCCCAAAATTATTCCCAAAATGTCCCAAATTCACCCGAATTTGCCCAAAATCCCCCAAATTCACCCCAAAATTCCTCACCTTGTCCCCCTAGTCGCTGTCACTGTCACCCAAATTCCCCCAAAATCCCCATAATTCCCCCAAAATCACCAATATTTACCCAAAATCCCCTAAATTTCCCCAAATTTCCCAATTTCACCAAATCCAAAAATTCTGAAATTTTCCCAAATTTTCCCAAAATTTTCCCAAAATCCCCCAAATTCCCTCACCTTGTCCCCCTCGTCGCTGTCACTGTCACTCAAATTCCCCCAAATTCCCTAAAATTCCCCCAAAATTCCCTGAAATCTCCCAAATTCCCCAATTCTCCCAAATCCCAAAATTCAAAAAATTCTGAAATTTTCCCAAAATTCCCCAAATTCCCAAAATTTGCCCAAAATCCCCCAAATTCACCCCAAAATCCCTCACCTTGTCCCCCTCGTCGCTGTCACTGTCACTCAAATTCCCCCAAAATCCCCTAAAATTCCCCCAAATCTCCCAAATTCCCCAATTCTCCCAAATCCAAAAATTCCAAAAATTCCGAAATTTTCCCAAATTTGCCCAAAATCCCCATTTTTCACCCCAAAATCCCCAAATTCCCTCACCTTGTCCCCCTCGTCGCTGTCACTGTCACTCAAATTCTCCCCAAAATCCCCAAAATCCTCATAATTCCCCCAAAATCCCCAATATTTACCCAAATTTCCCAATTTCTCCAAATCCAAAAATTCCGAAATTTTCCCAAATTTGCCCAAAATCCCCCAAATTCACCCCAAAATCCCTACCTTGTCCCCCTCGTCGCTGTCACTGTCACTCACTCTCTCTTTGCACTTCAGGTCGATGTCGGGTGGGGGAGGGGCGAAGCCATCCTCTGCGGGGGAGGGGCGGTCAGGATTTGGGGGGTTTTGGGGTTTTTAAAAAATTTTTGGGATTTTTTTTGATTTTCTTGACTTTTTGGGAGTTTTTGTTTGACTTTTTGGGGTTTTTTGGAGGTTTTTTGGGAAGTTTTTTGGGGGTTTTGTTAGATTTTTTCTTTATTTTTTGGGCTTTTTGGGATTTTTTGGGGGATTTTCCGGGGTTTGGGGGATTTTTGGGGTTTTTTTGGGATTTCTTTTGGATTTTTTCGGGGTTTTTTTGGATTTTTGGGGTTTTTTTGGGGGATTTTTATTTGGGGGGAGCGATTTTTGGGATGTTTTTGGATTTTTGGGGATTTTTGGGGTTTTCTATTTTTGGGATTTTTGGGGGGATTTTGGGGGATTTTTTTTATTTTTAGGGACTTTTGGGAGATTTTTTAAATTTTTTTTAATTTTTTGGGGATTTTTTGGGGATTTTTTTCCAGATTTTTTTGGCGGATTTTTTTTTTTTGCTTTTTTTTTGCGATGACCTCACCGATGACGTCATCGTCGCCCTCCTCCTCGCACTGACATCCTCTCCTCGTCACTCATTTTTTTTTAATTTTTTGGGGAATTTTTTTTTTTTGGGGGGGTTTTTTCAGGGATTTTTTCTTGGATTTTTTGGGATTTTTTTGGGGATTTTTTGGGGATTTTTGGGGATTTCTTTGGGATTTCTTTTTATTTTTGGAAATTTTTGGGAGGGATTTTTTGGGGATTTTTTTTTTATTTTTGGGGCTATTTTGGGAATTTTTCCTGGATTTTTTCGGGATTTTTTTGATTTTTTGGGGATTTTTTGTGGGGATTTTTTTTTTTGCTTTTTTTTTGCGATGACCTCACCGATGACGTCATCGTCGCCCTCCTCCTCGCAGATGACCATCCTCTCCTCGTCACTCATTTTTTAATTTTTTGGGAATTTTTTTGGGGGATTTTTTGGGATTTTTTTTTGATTGTTTTTGGATTTTTTCCGGATTTTTGGGGATTTTTTGGGGGGAATTTTTTTGGGGAGATTTTTAAATTTTGATGACCTCACCGATGACGTCATCGTCGCCCTCCTCCTCGCAGATGACCATCCTCTCCTCGTCACTCATTTTTTAAAAATTTTTTGGGAATTTTTTTTGGGATTTTTTGGGGATTTTTTCGGGATTTTTGGTGATTTTTTGGGGGGGATTTTTTTGCTTTTGCGATGACCTCACCGATGACGTCATCGTCGCCCTCCTCCTCGCAGATGACCATCCTCTCCTCGTCACTCGTCATCTCCTCGCTGGGGCCGCGGGGAGGGGCGGGCGGGGGCGGGGCGGCGGCGGGGGGGAGGGGCGGCGGGGGGAGGGGGAGGGGTTGCCGAAGGGGGAGGGGCCGGAGCACAGCTGGGGGAGGGGAGAGAGAAGAAATTCGGTCAAATTCACCCAAAATTTAGCTGAAAATTGAGCCAAAATGCACCTGAAATTCAGCCAAAATTTAGCCCAAATTTACCCAAAATTTAGCTGAAAATTGACCCAAAATCCTCCTGGAATTTGGCTGAAATTCACCCAAAAATGCACTGAAATTCAGCTGAAATTTACCCAAAATTCAGCCAAAATTTAGCCCAAATTTACCCGAAATTTACCCCAAAATTCAGCTGAAATTCACCCAAAAATGCTCTGAAATTTAGCTGAAATTTAGCAGAAAATTCACCCAAAATTTGCCCAAAATTCGGCTGAAATTCACCCAAAAAATGCACTGAAATTCAGCTGAAATTTACCCAAAATTTAGCAGAAATTGACCCAAAATTCAGCTGAAATTTACCCAAAATTCACACAAAATTTACCCAAAATTGGGCCGAAATTTAGCCAAAAATGCTCTGAAATTCAGCCAAAATTTAGCCAAAATTCACCCCGAATTTAGCCGAAATTTACCCCAAAAATGCACTCAAAATTCACCCAAAATTCAGCTGAAATTCACTCGAAATTCACCCAAAATTGACAGGAAAAGTCACACAAAATTTACCCGAAATTCACCCAAAATTTACCCAAAATTCAGCCCAAATCCCCAAAATCCCCCCAAACCACCTCAAAACTCCTCCAAAATCCCCCAAAATTCCCCCAAATCTCCCAAATTTCCCCAAAATCCCCCCAAAACTCCCCCAAAATCCACCAAAACCCCCTCAAAACACCCCAAATTTCCCAAAAATCCCCCAAAATTTCCTGAAATTCCCCAAAATTTCCCAAAAAGCCATCCAAACCCCCTCAAAACTCCCCAAAACCTCCCCAAAAACACCCCAAATTTCACCCGAATTCCCCCCAAAACACCCCAAAATCCCCCAAATTTCACCCCAAAAATCCCAAAATTCTCCAAATTTCCCCAAATCTCACCTGGCTGAGCTCGTGCAGAGGAGCTCCCCGGGGCTCCCCTCCCCCCCAAAACCCCCAAAATATCCCTCAAAACATCCCAAACTTGACCCAAATCACCCCAAATTTCACCCAAACCCCCCAAAATTTCCCCAAAATTTCCCCAAAATTTCCTAAAATTCCCCAAAATTTCCCCAAATCTCCCCAAAAATCCATCAAAACCCCCTAAAAACTCCCTGAAATTCCCCAAAAGTCCCCAAAATCTACCTCAAAACATCCCAAATTTGACTCAAATCCCCCAAATTTCACCTCAAAACTCCCCAAAATCCCTCAAAATTCCCCAAAAATCCCGAATCTCACCTGGCTGAGCTCGTGCAGAGGAGCTCCCCGGGGCTCCCCTCCCCCCAAAATCTCCCCAAAAACATCCCAAAATCTCCCTCAAAATCTCCCAAAATTCACCCAAATCTCCCTCAAAACTCCCCAAATTTCCCAAAAATCCCCCCAAATTTCCCAAATTTTCCCAAAACTCCCTGAAATTCCCCAAAATCTCCCCCAAAACTCCCCAAAATACCCCAAAAAGCTCCCAAAACTCCCAGAAATTCCCCTCAAAACACCCCAAGTTTACCAAAAATCCCCCAAAATTTCCCCAAAAATCCCCCAAATTTTCCCAAAATTCCCCAAAATTTGCCAAAAATCCATCCAAACCCCCTCAAAACTCCCTGAAATTCCCCAAAATCTCCCCCCAAACCACCCCAAATTTCACCCAAATCACTCCAAAATCCCCCAAATTTCCCCCAAAACCCCCCAAGTTTCACCCAAAACATCTCAAACTTGACCCAAATTTCCCAAATTTTCCCCAAAATCCCCCAAAATTTTCCCAAAATTTCCCAAAACTCCCGCAAAATCCATCAAAACCCCCTCAAAACTCCCCAAAATCTTCACTAAAATGCCCCAAAATCTCCCTAAAACTCCCCAAATTTCACCCAAATCTCCCTCAAAACTCCCCAAATTTCCCAAAAATCCCCCAAAATTTCCCCAAAAATCCCCCAAAATTTCCTGAAATTCCCCAAAATTTCTCAAAAATCCATCAAAACTCCCTGAAATTCCCCAAAATCTCCCCCAAAACTCCCCAAATTTCACCCAAATCACTCCAAAATCCCCCAAATTTCACCCCAAAACATCTCAAAATCCCCCAAATTTCCCCAAAAATCCCAAAATCCCCCAAATTTCCCCAAATCTCACCTGGCTGAGTTCATGCAGAGGAGCTCCCCTCCCCCCAAAACTCCCAAAATGCCCCAAAATCTCCCTAAAACTCCCCAAATTTCACCCAAATCTCCCTCAAAACACCCCAAATTTCCCAAAAATCCCCCAAAATTACACCAAAATGTCCTAAAATTCCCCCAAATTCCTCCAAAATCTCCCTAAAATCCACCAAACCCCCCCAAAAACACCCCAAAAACTCCCCAAAAACTCCCCAAATTTCACCAAGAACATCCCAAAATTCCCAAAAAATTCCCGAAAATGCCCCAAATTTCCCCAAAATCCCCAAAATCTCATCCAAACCCACCAAGCTGCCACCCAAATACCCCAAATTTGACCAAAGAACCTCCAAAATCTCCCTCAAAACACCCCAAATTTCACCCCAAAAATCTCAAAATTTCCCCAAAATCCCCCAAATTTCACCCCAAATTTTTCCAAAATGCCCCAAAATCCCCCAAATTTCCCCCAAACCTCACCTGGCTGAGCTCGTGCAGAGGAGCTCCCCGCGGCTCCCCTCCCCCCCAAAAACTCCCCAAAATATCCCTCAAAACATCCCAAACTTGACCCAAATCACCCCAAATTTCACCCAAACCCCCCAAAATTTCCCCAAAATTTCCCCAAAATTTCCTAAAATTCCCCAAAATTTCCCCAAATCTCCCCAAAAATCCATCAAAACCCCCTAAAAACTCCCTGAAATTCCCCAAAAGTCCCCAAAATCTACCTCAAAACATCCCAAATTTGACTCAAATCCCCCAAATTTCACCTCAAAACTCCCGAAAATCCCTCAAAATTCCCCAAAAATCCCGAATCTCACCTGGCTGAGCTCGTGCAGAGGAGCTCCCCGGGGCTCCCCTCCCCCCACGCCGCTGTGGCTGAAGGCTCTGGGCCGAGGGGGGGGTTGGGCTGCCCCTCCCCCACCCTGCGGGGGACCTTTGGGGTCAGGAGGGTCAGCCGAGCCTGGGGGGGGAGAGGGAAAATTTGGGGGTTTTTGGGGAAATTTGGGGATTTTTTGGGGATTTTTTGAGGGGTTTTTAGGGATTTTTTTTGGATTTTTTACAGATTTTTTTTGGTTTTTGGGGGGTTTTTGGGATTTTTGGGATTTTTGGGGTTTTTGGGAACTTTGGGGATTTTTGGGGATTGGGGGATTTTTTGGGATTTTTGGGGATTGGGGATTTTTTGGGATTTTTTGGGATTTTTCGGATTTTTCGGATTTTTGGGATTTTTGGGGATTGGGGATTTTTTGGGATTTTGGGGATTTTGTTTTTTGGGGGATTTGGGGGTATTTGGGATTTTGGGATTTTTTGGGGTGTTTTGGGGTTGGGGTTTTGGGGTTTTTGAGGGATTTTTAGGGGTTTGAGGGTTTTTTGGATTTTAGTGATTTTTGGGGATTTTATAGGGTTTTTTGGGGATGTTTTGGGGATTTTTGGGGTTTTAGGGGATTTTGGGATTTTAGTGATTTTTGGGGGTATTTTTATGGGATTTTTAGGGATTTTTTGGGGATTTTTTGGGATGTTTTTGGACACTGGATTTTTTACAGATTTTTTGGGGGGATTTTTTGGATTTTTTGGGATTTATTGGGTTTTTTGGGGGATTTTTTGGGGATTTTTGGGGATTTTTTGGGGATTTTTGGAGCATTTTTGGGGATTTATGAGGATTTTTTTTGAGAATTTTTTGGGCGTTTTTTGGGGCATTTTTGGGTTTTCTGAGGATTTTTTGGGTTATTTTCAGGGTGTTTTTGGGGCGATTTTAGGGCATTTTTAGGACGTTTTTTGGGATACTTTCAGGCTATTTTCAGAGGATTTTCAGGGTATTTTTGGGGTGATTTTAGGGTATTTTTAGGACATTTTTTTGGATATTTTCAGGCTATTTTCAGGGTATTTTTTGGCTGGTTTTAGCCTATTTTTAGGGTGTTTTTGGGGTATTTTTAGGATGCTTTTTGCGTTATTTTCAGGCTATTTTCAGGGTATTTTGAGGGTATTTTCAGGCTATTTTTGGGGTATTTTTTGGTATATTTTCAGGCTATTTCCAGAGAATTTTCAGGCTATTTTCAGGCTATTTTTGGGGCGATTTTAGGGTATTTTTAGGACGTTTTTTGGGATACTTTCAGGCTATTTTCAGGGTGATTTTAGGATATTTTCAGGCTATTTTTGGGGCGATTTTAGGTTATTTTTAGGACATTTTTTCGGATACTTTCAGGCTATTTTCAGGGTGATTTTAGGATATTTTTGGGGTGATTTTAGGTTATTTTTGGGATGTTTTTCAGGCAATTTTCAGGTTATTTTCAGGGTGATTTCAGGATATTTTTAGGATATTTTTGGGATATTTTTGGGGTATTTTTTGGGATATTTTCAAGCTATTTTCAGGATATTTTCAGGATATTTTTGGGGTGTTTTTGGGCTATTTTTGGGCTCCCAAACCTGCAGGTGGTGCCGCCGGGCCGCTCTCGGAGGCGCTGCGCTCCCTCTGGGGCTCTTTGGGGTCATTTTTAGGGTATTTTTAGGGTATTTTTGGGATATTTTTGGGATATTTTTGGGGTATTTTTTTGGATAATTTCAAGCTATTTTCAGGCTATTTTCAGGGTGATTTTAGGTTATTTTCAGGGTGATTTCAGGATATTTTTAGGATATTTTTGGGATATTTTTGGGGTATTTTTGGGGTATTTTTTGGGATACTTTCAGGCTATTTTCAGGATATTTTCAGGATGATTTTAGGGTACTTTCAGGACATTTTCAGGGTGATTTTAGGATATTTTTTGGGTCCCAAACCTGCGGGTTGTGCCGCCGGGCCGCTCTCAGACGCGCTGTGCTCTCAGGGTTTTTGGGGTGATTTTAGGGTATTTTTAGGGTATTTTTTGGGATATTTTCAGGTTATTTTCAGGGTGATTTTAGGATATTTTTGGGGTGATTTTAGGTTATTTTTGGGATGTTTTTCAGGCAATTTTCAGGTTATTTTCAGGGTGATTTCAGGATATTTTTAGGGTATTTTTGGGATATTTTTGGGGTATTTTTTGAGATATTTTCAAGCTATTTTCAGGGTGATTTCAGGACATTTTTGGGGTGTTTTTGGGCTATTTTTTGGCTCCCAAACCTGCGGGCTGTGCCGCCGGGCCGCTCTCGGAGGCGCTGCGCTCCCTCTGGGGCTCTTTGGGGTTCCCAGCCCCCCCCGGGCCCCTCCCCCCCTCCGAGCTGGACTTCTTCCTGTCCTTGTTGCACCATTTCCAGTCGGGGTGAGCTTTGAAGTGAGCTTCCTTCACCTGGAGGGGAAAAACAGGGAAAAATTCTGAGCCAAAATACCGAAAATTCTGGAGTTACGGCGAAAAATAGCAAAATTTCAGCGAAAAATAGCAAAATTTCAGCGAAAAATAGCGAAATTTCAGCCAAAAATCCTGAAATTCCAGCCAAATATACCAAAAATTCTGAAATTACAGCTAAAAATACCAAAATTCCAGCGAAAAATAGCGAAGTTCTAGCAAAATATGGCGAAATTCAAGCGAAAAATACCAAAATTCCAGCAAAAAATACCAAAATTCCAGCAAAAAATACCAAAAATTCTGAAATTCCAGCCAAAAATCCCGAAATTCCAGTAAAATTCTGAAAATCCCCCCCCAAATCCATAAAAGAATCCACCCCAAAATCCCAAAAATCAACCCAAAAGTCCATCCAAAAATACCCAAAATATAGCCTAAAATTCACCCAGAAATCCAACCCAAAATCCCAAAAATCAATCCCAAAATCCAGCCAAAAATACCCAAAATCCAGCCCAAAATTCACCCCAAAATCTGCCCCAAATTCACCCCAAAATCCACACAGAAACCCCAAATACCCTCCCCAAAATCCACCCCAAAGTTCATCCCAAAAACCTACCCCAAAATCCCCAAAATCCACCTCAGCACCTTCCTTGCAATTCCCCCTTTTCACCAGCAGGTGGAGCAGGACAACTAAACACCCCAAAATCTCACCTGAAACTCCCCAAATCTCCCCAAAATTCCCCAAAATCCCACCTGAAACTCCCAAAAATTCCCAAAATCCCTCACCTGGAAGGCCAGGTCGTGGTACTGCTGCTTCTCCTGAGATCCTAATGAAACCCAAACACCTCAAAACCTCCCAAAATCTCCCCAAAATCCACCTCAGCGCCTTCCTTGCAATTCCATCTTTCCACCAGCAGGGGGAGCAGGAGAGAAAAACGCCCAAAAATCTCACCTGAAACTCCCCAAATCTCCCAAAATTTCCCTAAAATCCCCCAAAATCTCACCTGAAACTCCCAAAATTCCCCAAACTCTCTCACCTGGAAGGCCAGGTCGCGGTACTGCTGCTTCTCCTGAGATCCTAATGAACCCCAAACACCTCAAAACCTCCCAAAATCCCCCAAATTCCACCCAAATCTCCCCCAAACTGCCCCAAATCTCCCCAAAATCTCACCTGAAACTCCCAAAAACCCCCAAACTCTCTCACCTGGAAGGCCAGGTCGTGGTACTGCTGCTTCTCCCGTGGCCCCAATGAACCCCAAACACCCCAAATTCCCCCCAAATCCCCCAAATTCCACCCAAATCTCCCCCAAACTGACCCAAACCGCCCCAAAACTGCCCCAAAACTGCCCCAAAATTCCCAAAATTTCCCCAAAATTCCCCAAACTCCCTCACCTGGAAGGCCAGGTCGTGGTACTGCTGCTTCTCCCGCGGCCCCAGGGCGTACCACCACTCGCCCAGGATCTTGCTGACCGTCCGGTTGTCCTGGTTGGGGTGCCGCTGGTGGACGAGGGCGCGGTGCCGCTTGCTGAAGATCATGAAGGCGTTCATGGGGCGCCGGATGTGGTCCTTCTCCCGCTGGGGACACGCCCAGAAAGGGGCGGGGTCAGTGGGGACACGCCCAGAAAGGGGAGGAGTCAGTGGGATGTAAATATGGTAGGTGTGGTCAGTTGGATTGGTTAATGATGAGGTTTGGTCAATGGGAAATGTCCATGATGGGTGTGGTCAGTAGGTGTGGTCAGTAGGAAATGTTAATGAGGGGTGTGGTCCTTCTCCCGCTGGGACACGCCCAGAAAGGGGCGGAGTCAGGGATATGGTAATGATGGGTGTGGTCAGTGGGATTTGTCAATGATGGGTGTGGTCAGTAGGATATGTAAATGAGGGGTGTGGTCAGCAGGGTGTGGTCAGTGGGATATGCTAATGAGGGGTGTGGTCAGTAAGATATGGTAATGAGGGGTGTGGTCAGCAGGACACGCCCACAATGGGTGTGGCATCATTCCTGGGAGGTTTTTGGGGATATTTTGGGGGATTTCAGTCACATTTTTGGGGGTTTTTGGGGATTTTTTTATATATATTTTGGGGATATTTTGGGGGATTTCTGTTGCATTTTTTGGGATTTTTTTGGGATCTTTTGGGGATATTTTGGCGATTTCAGTCGGATTTTTTGGGGATTTTTTGGGGATACTTTGGGGGATTTCTGTCAGATTTTTTGGGGATTTTTGGGGGACTTTTGAGTTATATTTTGGGTGATTCCAATGGAGTTTTTTTCAGGGATCTCAGGCTGATTTTGGTCAGATTTTTGGGGTGATTTTGGGGTTTTTGGGGCTCACCTTGCTGGGACTGCGGCCGTCCTTGTCCCCCTCCTTGGGCAGATTTTGGGGACATTTTGGGGACATTTTGCGTGGTTTTTTTGGGATTTTTTGGGGATATTTTGGGGATATTTTGTGCGATTTCAATGGGGTTTTTTTTCAGGAATTTCAGGGATGGTTTTTGGGGTAATTTTGGGATATTTTGGGGTTTTTTGGGGCTCACCTTGCTGGGACTCCGGCCGTCCTTGTCCCCCTCCTTGGGCAGATTTTGGGGACATTTTGGGTCATTTTTGGGGATATTTTTGGTATATTTTGTCTGATTTCAATGGGGTTTTTTTCAGGAATTTCGGGATGATTTCAGGGATGATTTTTGGGGTAATTTTGGGGTGATTTTGGGGTTTTTTGGGGCTCACCTTGCTGGGACTCCGGCCGTCCTTGTCCCCCTCCTTGGGCAGATTTTGGGGACATTTTGGGGATTTTTGGGGACATTTTGGGGACACTTTGCGCGATTTCAATGGGGTTTTTTTCAGGAATTTCAGGATGATTTCAGGGATGATTTTTGGGGTGATTTTGGGGTTTTTTGGGCTCACCTTGCTGGGACTGCGGCCGTCCTTGTCCCCCTCCTTGGGCAGATTTTGGGGACATTTTAGGTGATTTCAGTCAGATTTTTTTGGGATATTTTAGGGTATTTTTTCAGGAATTTCAGGATGATTTCAGGATGATTTCAGGGATGGTTTTTGGGGTGATTTTGGGGTTTTTTGGGTCTCACCTTGCTGGGGCTGCGGCCGTCCTTGTCCCCCTCCTTGGGCAGATTTTGGGGACATTTTGGGGATTTTTTGTGCGATTTCAATGGGATTTTTTGGGGATATTTCAGTGGGATTTCAGGCTGATTTTGGTCAGTTTTTTGGGGTGATTTTGGGGTTTTTTGGGTCTCACCTTGCTGGGGTTCCGGCCGTCCTTGTCCCCCTCCTTGGGCAGATTTTGGGGACATTTTGGGTATATTTTGTGCGATTTCAATGGGGTTTTTTTCAGGAATTTCAGGCAGATTTTGGTCAGATTTTTGGGGTGATTTTGGGGTTTTTTGGGGCTCACCTTGCTGGGACTGCGGCCGTCCTTGTCCCCTTCCTTGGGCAGATTTTGGGGACATTTTGTGCGATTTCAATGGGATTTTTTTGGGATATTTTAAGGTATTTTTTCAGGAATTTCACACAGATTTCAGGGATGGTTTTTGGGGTGATTTTGGGGTGATTTTGGGGTTTTTTGGGTCTCACCTTGCTGGGGCTCCGGCCGTCCTTGTCCCCCTCCTTGGGCAGGGCGCTCAGCGACTGCGTCCGGCGCTTGCCGGGGCCGAGGGGCAGCGGCAGCTCTGGAGCCACGATGGACGACAGGAAGCTGGACAGAGGGACAGCAGGGGACAAGGGGTCAGCAGGAGGGTCACCAGGGGGGACAAGGGGTCAGCAGGGGGAACAGGAGGGTCAAGGGGTCAACAGGGGGATCAAGGGGTCACCAGGAGGGTCACCAGAGGGGTCAAGGGGACACTGGGGTGGTCAAGGGGTCACCAGAGGGATCAAGAGGTCACCAAGGGGGTCACCAGGGGGGTAAAGAGGTCATCAGGAGGGTCACCAAGAGGGACAAGAGGTCACTGGGGGGTCAAGGGGACACCAGAGGGGTCAAGGGGTTACCAGGAGGGTCAAGAGGTCACTGGGGGGTCACCAGAGGGGACAAGGGGTCACCAGAGGGGACAAGGGGTCACCAGAGGGGTCACCAGGGGGGTTAAAGGGTCACCAGAGGGGTCAAAGGGACACTGGGGGGGGTCAAGAGGTCACCAGGGTGGTCAAGAAGTCATCAGAGGGGTCACCAGGGTGGTCAAGAAGTCATCAGAGGGGTCACCAGAAGGGTCAAGATGTCACTGAGGGGTCAAGAGGTGACCAGAGGGGTCAAAGGGACACCAGGGAGGTCAAGGGGACACCGGGGGGGTCACCAGGAGGGTCAAGAGGTCACCAGGAAGGTCAAGGGGACACCAGGGGGGTCAGGGTGACAGGGACAGGGTCAGGGGACATAGCAGTGTGGGGAATTTGGGGTTTTGGGGAGTTTTGGGGTATTTTAGGACAGTTTTAGGATAATTTTGGGGCAGTTTAGGACAATTTTGGGGTGATTTAGGACAAGTTTGGGGTGATTTAGGATAATTTTGGGGTGTTTTTGGGGTGATTTAGGATATTTTTGGGGTGATTTAGGACATTTTTGGGATTCCTCACTCACGCATCATCGTAGTCACTCTCGGCCTCGCTGTCTGGGGCAGTTTTGGGGTATTTCAGGATAATTTTAGGATAATTTAGGATAATTTTGGGATATTTTAGGACAGGTTTAGGACATTTTTGGGGTGATTTAGGGTATTTTTGGGGTTTCTCACTCACGCATCATCGTGGTCACTCTCGGGCTCGCTGTCTGGGGCAGTTTTGGGATAATTTTGGGCTGATTTAGGATATTTTCAGGGTAGTTTAGGAAAATTTCAGGATAATTTTGGGGTATTTTAGGACAATTTTAGGATAATTTCAGGATGTTTCACTCACGCATCATCGTGGTCACTCTCGGGCTCGCTGTCTGGGGCAGTTTTGGGGTATTTTAGGATCATTTTGGAGCAGTTTAGGATAACTTTGGGATATTTTAGGATATTTTTAGGATCGTTTAGGATATTTTTAGGATAGTTTTAGGATAATTTCACTCACGCATCATCGTGGTCACTCTCGGCCTCACTGTCCGGGGCAGTTTTGGGATAATTTTGGGGCAGTTTAGGATAACTTTGGGATATTTTAGGATAATTTTGGGATATTTTAGGATAATTTCAGGATAATTTCAGGATAATTTTGGGGTGTTTTGGGGTGTTTTTGGGATGTTTCACTCACGCATCATCGTGGTCACTCTCGGGCTCGCTGTCTGGGGCAGTTTTGGGGTATTTTAGGATAATTTTGGGATATTTTAGGATAACTTTAGGATATTTTAGGATAATTTCAGGATAATTTCAGGATAATTTTGGGGTATTTTTGGGGTTTCTCACTCACGCATCATCGTGGTCACTCTCGGGCTCGCTGTCTGGGGCAGTTTTGGGATAACTTTGGGATATTTTAGGACAGGTTTAGGATATTTTTGGGGTGATTTAGGATAATTTCACTCACGCATCATCGTGGTCACTCTCAGGCTTGCTGTGCAGGGCAGTTTTGGGGTATTTTAGGATAATTTTGGGATATTTTAGGATAATTTCAGGATAATTTTGGGGTGTTTTGGGGTCTCTCACTCACGCATCATCGTGGTCACTCTCGGGCTCGCTGTCCAGGGCAGTTTTGGGATATTTTAGGATAATTTCAGGATAATTTTGGGGTGTTTTAGGATAATTTCACTCACGCATCATCGTGGTCACTCTCGGGCTCGCTGTCCGCTCTCCCCTCCCCCCCTGGCTGCTCCTCCTCGGGGGGAGGGGCGGGGCCGGTGGCGGCGGGGGGAGGGGCGGGCGGGGCGGCGGGGGAGGGGCTGGGCGGTCGGGTCGCCCCCCCACACCTGCCCGGCTCCTGCCCCACCCCCCCCGGCTCGGGGGCCACCGCGGCCACCTCGGGGGGCTCTGGGGACAGAGAGACAAGTGTCACCTGGGGTGGCGCAATGGGCGCTTTGGGGTTATAAAAATTGTAAAAATTTGTGGTTTTGGTTTTACATAAAGAGTTAAAAATTTATGGTTTAGGTTTTATAAGAAACGGTAAAAAGCCTAAATATAGCTAAAATGGTTTCAATAAATAAATATATTAAAAACAATGTTATAATAATTAATACTGTAATAATTAGTATAATTATTTTACTATACTCTATATTAATATTCTATGATAAAGTATTACATCGTTATTAACAATATAACATAATAATTTTAAAAGAGAATGAAATATCATAAAGCATCATTACAATATAATCTAATTAATGTAATATAACAATACTCTAATTTATATTATTATACCATAACTAAAAGACTCTTAATAATAATTATAACATACATGTATCATACATATATATAAAATAATAATAATATCAAAATAATACTCTAGCAACAAAACACACAACGTAACATAATCATTATAATGCCATAAAAATACAAAAAATAATTAAATTTTTTCTATTTCTCTGTTTTGGTGTCACACCAGGGTGGGTGGGGCAGCTGGGTGTGGCCTCAGGTGGGCGTGGCTCACCTGTGGTGGGCGTGGCTGACACAGATAGGTGAGTGTGTCACACAGGTAGGATGGGCGTGTCTCACCTTTGGTGGGCGTGGTCCCGGGGGTGTGGCTAACACCGATAAATGGGCGTGTCTCACCTTTGATGGGCGTGGCTGACACAGGTAAGTGGGCGTGTCTCACCTTTGGTGGGCGTGGCCCCGGGGGCATGGCTAACACAGGTAGGATGGGCGTGTCTCACCTTTGGTGGGCGTGGCCCCGGGGGCGTGTCTCACACATACAGGTGGGTGTGTCTCACCTTTGGTGGGCGTGGCCCCGGGGGCGTGTCTCACACAGATAAGTGGGTGTAGCACACAGGTGGGTGTGTCACACAGGTAAGTGGGCGTGTCTCACCTTTAGTGGGCATGGCCCCGGGGGCGTGGCTAACAGGGATAAGTGGGCGTGTCTCACCTTTGGTGGGCGTGGCTGACAGGTATGAGTGGGCGTGTCTCACCTTTGGTTTGCGTGGCCCCGGGGGCGTGGCTGACTCAGATAAGTGGGTGTGGCTCACCTTTGGTGGGCGTGGCCCCGGGGGCGTGGCTGACTCAGATAAGTGGGTGTGGCTCACCTTTGGTGGGCGTGGCCCCGGGGGCGTGGCTGACTCAGATAAGTGGGTGTGGCACACAGGTGGGTGTGTCACACAGGTAGGATGGGCGTGTCTCACCTTTGGTGGGCGTGGCCCCGGGGGCGTGGCTAACACCGATAAGTGGGTGTGGCACACAGGTAGGATGGGCGTGTCTCACCTTTGGTGGGCGTGGCCCCGGGGGCGTGTCTCACACAGATAAGTGGGTGTGTCACACAGGTAAGTTGGTGTGTCTCACCTTTGGTGGGCGTGGCCCCGGGGGCGTGGCTAACCCCGATAAGTGGGTGTGTCTCACCTTTGGTGGGCGTGGCTAACACAGGTAGGATGTGTGTGTCTCACCTTTGGTGGGCGTGGCCCCGGGGGCGTGGCTGACAGGTATAAATGGGCGTGTCTCACCTTTGGTGGGCGTGGCCCCGGGGGCGTGTCTCACACATACAGGTGGGTGTGTCTCACCTTTGGTGGGCGTGGCCCCGGGGGCGTGGCTCACAGGCTGCAGACCTGCCGGCGGGTGCAGAGGGACATCCGGCTGGCTCGGCGCCAGGAAAGGAACCAGCGAGTGCCATGGGAACACCGGGACAGAGCGCGGCTCCACGTTGGTCCACACTGGGGACAGAGAGGGACATTTGGGGACATTTGGGGATGTTTGGGACATTGGGGACATTGTGGGGACAATGGGGACAATGGGGACATTGGGGATGTTGGGGACACTGGGGACATTGGGAACACCGGGACAGAGCGCGGCTCCACGTTGGTCCACACTGCACAGAGAGGGACATTTGGGGACATTTGGGACATTGGGGACATCCTGACCCCTGACCCAAATGGGGACATCATGGGGACATTGGGGACGTTGGGAACACCGGGACAGAGCGTGGCTCCACGTTGGTCCAGACTGCACAGAGAGGGACATTTGGGGACATTTGGGGACATTGGGGACATTGTGGGGACAATGGGGACATTGGGGATGTTTGGGATATTGGGGACATTGGGAACACCGGGACAGAGCGCGGCTCCACGTTGGTCCAGACTGGGGACAGAGAGGGACATTTGGGGACATTTGGGGACATTTGGGGACATTGGGGACATTGGGGACATCGTGGGGATGTTTGGGATATTGGAGACATTTGGGGACATTTGGGGACATTGGGGACATTGGGAACACCGGGACAGAGCGCGGCTCCACGTTGGTCCAGACTGCGGGGAGAGGGACATTTGGGGACATTGGGGATGTTTGGGATATTGGGGACATTGTGGGGACAATGGGGATGTTGGGGACGTTGGGGACATTGGGGACATTGGGAACACCGGGACAGAGCGCGGCTCCACGTTGGTCCAGACTGGGGACAGAGAGGGACATTGGGGACATTGGGGATTATTGGGGATGTTTGGGACATTTGGGGGGATTTGGGACACTGGGGACATCCCAAACCCTGACCCTTATGGGGACATTGGGGACATTAGGGGCATTTGGGGACATTGGGGGCATGTCTGGGACATTGGGGACATCACGGGGACAATGGGGACATTGAGGATGTTGGGGACAGCAGGGACATCGTGGGGACATCCACACCACACGTGTGTGACACTGACAGTGACAGTGTCATGTGACGCCAGCGGTGCCGCTGCACACCTGTGACAAACTCAGTGTCACCTCAGGTCACTGTCACCCTCAGCACCACCTCAGGTCACTGTGACACACCTGTCCTAGTGTCCTGTGTCACCTCAGGTCACTGTCACACACCTGTCCTAGTGAACTGGTGCCACCTCCTGGCATTGTCACACACCTGTGACAACCTCTGTGTCACCTCAGATCACTGTCACACACCTGGTGCCACTTCAGGTCACTGTCACACACCTGTCCTAGTGTCCTGTGTCACCTCAGGTCACTGTCACACACCTGTGACACACCTGGTGCCACCTCAGGTCATTGTCACACACCTGTGACAAACCTAGTGACTACTCAAGTCACTGTGACACACCTGTGTCACCTTCATTGTCACCTCAGGTCATTGTCACACACCTGGTGCCACTTCAGGTCACTGTCACACACCTGTGTCACCCTCAGTGCCACCTCAGGACATTGTCACACACCTGTGACACACCTGGTGATACCTCAGGTCGCTGTGACACACCTGTCCCCAACCCCTGTGCCACCTCAGGTCATTGTCACACACCTGTGTCACTCTCAGTGCCACCTGAGGTCACTGTCACACACCTGGTGACACCTCCTGGCACTGTCACACATCTGTGACAAACTCAGTGTCACCTCAGGTCACTGTCACACACCTGTCCTAGTGCCTGGTGACACCTCCTGGCACTGTGACACACCTGTGTCACTCTCAGTGCCACCTGAGGTCACTGTGTCACACCTGTCCCCAACCCCTGTGTCACCTCAGGACATTGTCACACACCTGTGACAACCTCTGTGTCACCTCAGGTCACTGTCACCCTCAGTGCCACCTCCTGGCATTGTCACACACCTGTGACACACCTGGTGTCACCTCCTGGCACTGTCACACACCTGTGTCACTCTCAGTGCCACCTGAGGTCGCTGTCACACACCTGTGTCACACCTGGTGACACCTGAGGTCACTGTGACACCAAAATCTCCCCCCAGGGACACCAAATGCCTTCAGAAAAACCCAAAATGTTCTCACAGGATCTTTGAAATCAACTCAAAAGTACAAAATTGCCTCAAAAAGATCCAAAATTAACTCAAAATCCCCAAAATTGCCTCCAAAAGACTAAAAAATGAACTCAGAACCCTGAAATTGCCTCAAAAAGACCCCAAAATTAACTCAAAATCCCTAAAATTGCCTCAAAAAGATTCCAAAATTACATCAGAACCCCAAAATTAACTCAAAACCCCCAAAATTGCCTCAAAGATGCCCTGAAATTAACTCAGAACTCCTAAATTCCCTCAAAAACACCCCAAAATTAACTCAGAACCTGAAAATCATCTCAAAGAGACACATCTCAAAAATTAAGTCAAAAACCCCAAAATTGCCTCAAAAAGACACCAAAATTGCCTCAAAACCCCCAAAATTGCCTCAAAAACCCCCAAAATTAACTCAAAATCCCCAAAATTGCCTCAAAAAGATTCCAAAATTAACTCAAAACCCCAAAATTGCCTCAAAAAGACCCCAAAATTAACTCAAAACCCTAAAATTGCCTCAAAAAGATCCCAAAATTACATCAGAACCCCAAAATTGCCTAAAAAAGATCCCAAAATTATATCAGGACACTCAAATTACCTCAAAAAGACACCAAAATTAACCCAAAACCCTCAAAATTGCCTCAAAAAGGCCTCAAAATTAACTCAAAACTCCAAAATCATCTCAAAGATGCCCTGAAATTAACTCAAAACCCCAAAATTGCCTCAAAAAGACACCAAAATTAACTCAAAACCCCCAAAATTGCCTCAAAAAGGCCTCAAAATTAACTCAAAACCCTAAAATCACCTCAAAAAGATCCCAAAATTAACTCAAAACCCCAAAATCATCTCAAACAGACACAAAAATTAACTCAAAACACCCAAAATTGACTCCAGAAGACCCGAAAATCACCTCAGAACCCCAAAATTGCCTCAAAAAGACCCAAAATCCATTGGAAAATCCAACGTTTTCCTCACAAAAACCCCCAAAATTACCTCAGAAAACCCAAATTGTCTCACAGAGCCCTTTAAACCTCCCCAAAAATCACAATTTTATCTCAAAAATCACAAATTTATCTCAAAAAATCACAAATTTATCTCAAAACTCCCCAAAACCTCTTCACAACCTCCCGAATTTCCTGTAAAAAACGGAGAATTTCTGCACAGAACCCAAAAATCACCTCAGAAATGCTGAATTTCCTCACAAAGACCCCAAAACCTCCAAAACCTCTCAAAAATATAATTATTTCTTTAAAAAAAGCCACAAATTACTTCAGAACTCCAAAATTTCGTCATAAATCTCATCAGTTCTTCACAAAAAGCCCCAAAATCTCCTTAAAACCCCCAAATTTGGGTCATAAACAGTGAAATTTTCTCACAAAAAGCCCCAAAATCACCTTAAAAACCCCAAATTTTGGTCATAAAAAGCAATATTTTCTCACAAAAAGCCCCAAAATCACCTTAAAAACCCCAAATTTCCTAAATGTAACCCAAATTCTCCTCGTAAACATCCTGAAAAACATCCAAATTTTCTCACAAAGCGAATTATTCCATCAAACAGCCCCAAAATCACCTGGGAAAATGTGAATTTTCTCAGGAAGATCCCAAAATCAGTTTGGATTTCCAAAAATCCTGACGAGAATCTCATGGATTCCTCACAGAATTCCCAAAAATCACCACAAAACTCCCATATTTCCTCATGGATCTCATCAATTCCTCACAAAATCCCCAAAATCACCTCAGAATTCCCAAATTCCCTCACAGAATTCCCCAAAATCACCTAAAAACTCCCAAATTTCTTCATGGATCTCATGGATTCCTCACAGAATAACCAAAAAATCACCTCAGAACGTACAAATTCCCTCACAAAATTCCCCAAATCCCCTCACAGAGATCCCAAAATCACCTCAAAACTCCCAAATTTCCTCACAGAATCCCCAAAACCACCTCAGAGCTCCCAAATCCCCTCACAGAGATCCCAAAATCACCTCAAAACTCCCAAATTCCCTCATGGATCTCATCGATTCCTCACAAAATCCCCCAAATCACCTCACAGAGACCCAAAAATCACCTCAAAACTCCCAAATTTCCTCACAGAATCCCGAAATTCCCTCACAGAATCCCCAAAATCGCCTCAAAACTCCCAAATTTCCTCACAGAATCCCGAAATTCCCTCACAGAATCCCCAAAATCGCCTCAAAACTCCCAAATTTCCTCAGGGATCTCACCGATCGCACACAAAATCGCCCAAATCACCTCAGAATTCCCAAATTCCCTCACGGATCTCACAAATTCCTCACAGAATCCCCAAAATCACCTCACAAGGACCCCAAAATCACCTCAGAGCTCCCAAATTCCCCCACAGATCTCATCGATCCTTCACAAAATTCACAAAATCACCTCACAGAATCTCCAAAATCATCTCAGAACTCCCGAATTTCCTCACAGAATCCCGAAATTCCCTCACAGAATCCCCCAAAATCAGCTCAGAACTCCCAAATCCCCTCATGGATCTCACAGATTCCTCACAAAATCCCCAAAATCACCTCACGGAGACCCAAAAATCACCTCAGAGCTCCCAAATCTCCTCACAGAATCCCCAAAAATCACCTCAGAACTCCCAAATTCCCTCACAGAGACCCCAAAATCACCTCAAAACTCCCAAATCCCCTCACGGATCTCATCGATTCCTCACAAAATCCCCCAAATCACCTCACAGAGACCCAAAAATCAGCTCGGATCTCATTGATCCCTCACAGAATCCCCAAAAATCACCTCAAAACTCCCGAATCCCCTCAGGGATCTCACAGATTCCTCACAGAATCCCCAAAATCACCTCACGGAGACCCAAAAATCACCTCAGAGCTCCCAAATCCCCTCACGGAGACCCCAAAATCACCTCAAAACTCCCAAATTCCCTCATGGATCGCATTGATTCCTCACAGAATCCCCAAAATCTCCTCACAAGGACCAAAAAATCACCTCAAAACTCCCAAATTTCCTCATGGATTCCTCACTGATCCCTCACAGAATCACCCAAATCACCTCAGAGATCCCAAATTCCCTCAGGATCCTCATCGATCCCTCACAGAATCCCGAAAATCGCCTCACAGAATCCCCAAAATCACCTCAGAACTCCCAAATTTCCTCATGGAACTCATCGATTCCTCACAAAATCCCCCGAATCACCTCACAAGGACCCCAAAATCACCTAAAAACTCCGAAATTTCCTCACGGATCTCACCGATTGCACACTAAATCCCCAAAACCAGCTCAGAATTCCCAAATTCCCTCAGGATCCTCATCGATTCCTCACAGAATTCCCCAAATCACCTCACGGAGACCCCAAAATCACCTCAGAACTCCCAAATTTCCTCATGGATCTCATCGGTTCCTCACAAAATCCCCCGAATCACCTCACAAGGACCCCAAAATCACCTAAAAACTCCGAAATTCCCTCATGGATCTCACCGATTCCTCACAAAATCCCCCGAATCACCTCACAAGGACCCCAAAATCACCTAAAAACTCCCGAATTCCCTCACGGAGACCCCAAAATCAGCTCGGATCTCATCGATCCCTCACAGAATCCCCAAATCCCCTCACAGAATTCACCCAAATCCCCTCGAAACTTCCGAATCCCCTCACGGATCTCACCGATCGCACACCAAACCCCCCAAAATCCCCTCACAACTCCCAAATTTCCTCACAGAATCCCCAAAATCAGCTCAGAGCTCCCAAATCCCCTCACGGAGACCCCAAAAATCAGCTCGGATCTCATCGATCCCTCACAGAAATCCCCAAAAATCCCCTCAAAACTCCCGAATCCCCTCACGGATCTCACCGATCGCACACCAAACCCCCCAAAATCCCCTCGCGACGCCCTGAAATCCCCTCACCGAGCTCCCCACCGCCTCCCCCTCCCCAAAATCCCCTCACCGCCCCTCATCCCCCTCACGCCGACCGCGCCGCTCCCTCCCCCCTCGATCCCCCTCCCCAAAAAAACCCCAAAAACCCCCAAAACCCCCCTGAAACCCCTCCTCGCCGCCCCCCAACCCCTTCCGAACCCCTTTTCCCCTCACGATTCTCCCCTTTTCCCCTCACGATTCGCCTCACTGACCGAACATGCCGAGGCCTCTCCGCGGGGCCGCGGCCGGGGGGAGGGCGGTGGAGGACATGGCGGGGGAAAAGGGAGGAGGAGGAGGAAGGTGTGGCGGCGGTTCCGCTGCGGGTTTATCCCGGGTTTGAACGGTTTTATAATTTTTTTAAAAGGGGTTTTTTTTTTAAGGGTTTTTTTTTTTATATCCCGGGGCCGCCGCCCGCGCCCGCCGCGCGCAGGGAAGGCGCGCGCCTCCCCCCCCCCCCTCCACCACTCCCCTCACGCATGCGCGGTGCTCCCCCCCTGCCCCGCGCGCCCTCCCCGCCCGGCGCTGATTGGCCGCCGCGCTCCCCGCATGCAAATCGCCGGGGCGATCCCCGCGCTCCCATTGGCCGCCGCGCGCGCGTATGCAAATGAAGGTTCCCCCGCCCTCGGCCCCCCCCGCCCACTCGGCCCCCCCTCCCCGCCCGCGCGCGTATGCAAATGAGCTGGGGGCTTTTCCCGCCCCCGCGCCGCGCTCCCATTGGGCGAGCGCCGCGCGTATGCAAATGAGGGCGCCCCCCCTTTCCCACGACGGTGCGCGCGCGGCGCGGCCGGGGAGGCCACGCCCACTCCGGGAAGGGAGGCCACGCCCACCTCGGAGAGCGCCAGGCCACGCCCATTGGGGAGTGACGTCACCGTGAGGGGGGAAACAGCCCGCGCCTGGTGGCTGACATCGCTGTGACGTCATTGTGACGTCACTACAGCCCTGTGTCACTACCGCGACACCCCTGTGACATCATCGTGATGTCACCGCGACGCTCTGACGTCACCGCGACACTGCCGCGTGATGTCATCACCCGCCTGACGTCACCGCGCCCTTCCCGTCAACTGCCGACCACACCCAGCCCCGCAAAAAACCGAAAAAATCCCCAAAATAACCCCAAAAAATCCACAAAAAATTCCCCAAAAAATCCCCAAAAAATCCTCAAAAAATCTCCCAAAAAATCCCCCAAAAAATCCCAAAAAATTCCCAAAAAATCCTCCAAAAATCCCCAAAAAATCCCAAAAAAATCCTCAAAAATTCCCCAAAAAATCCCAGAAATCCCAAAAACCCCCAAAAATCCAAACAAACTTTTAAACCCCCCCCAAAAAGTTCAAAAAACTCCAAACAAACCCAAAAAATCCCCATAAACCCAAATAAAACTCCTCAAAAACCCCAAAAAATCCCCAAAAAATCCCCATAAACCCCAAAAAAATTCCTTAAAAATCCCCAAAAAATCCCAAAAAAATCCCAAAAAATCCCCAAAAAATCCCCAAACCCCCCCAAAACATCCCCTACCTGTCCCGGGCCGTCCCATGACGATCTCCTTGCGCGGCGCCGGCGCGGCGCTCCCGTAGTCTCCCGGCACCAGCAGCGGCAGCAGCGCGGCGGGCGAAGGGTGGAACGCCACCGGCTGCAGCGGCGCGCCCAACGTCCCCTGCTGTCCCCTCTCGGCGGCGGCCGGGGGCGCGGCGGGGGCGGCCGGCCGGCTGGGGGGTCTCAGCCGGTTGGCGTTGATGGGCACCGGGGCGGCCAGCATGGATTTTTGGGGAGGGGGCAGCGGCCGCGGCCTGTCCGGCAACGGAACTTCGGGATTTCGGACGATGACCGGCGAGCCGCGAGGAACGGCCGGAGGGACCCGCCGGGCGGCCGGACAAGGGTCGGCGGTCAGTCCGGCCGGAGAGCGAGGCGAGAACAACGGCGACAACGCCCTGAACATCCCGCCGCCCGCCGCGGCCACCCCGCCGTCCGGCGGCTCCGGTAACGGCGCTTCGGCCTTGCGCTTGCCCGGGCTCAGCGGGACGGTGAAGGTCAAGCCGGGCTGGAACACCGGCGGCACGCCGGACGGCGGTCTGGGCCGAGGCGGCGGCGGCGGAGGAGGAGGAGGAGGAGGAGGAGGTGGGCTGAGCCCCTCGCCCGGCCGCGGCGTCCCCGAGCTCAAGTGGCGACCCCGAGCCCGCGGCGACGCCGTGACCGGGCTGAAGTTGGCCGGCCGGAAGCCGAACAGCGGCGACGGCGACGGCGACGGCGTGGGGGAGAACGGCGACTGGGTGGACGCCGGGGAAAAACTCGGCGTCCCGGAGCGGGAACTCCCCAGCGACACCAACATCACCGCGGCTTCGCACTCGTCGAACTCGAACCGCGACAAATCCGGGTTGGGGTGAGTCGCCACGCCGCCCAGCCGGCCGCGGTTGTCGCCGTCGCTCTCCCTCGACGTCTCGTCCCACTCGAACTCGGCGCTGCCCCCTCGGGGGGTTTGGGGTCCTCCCGGCGGCCCGGCGCGGTTCTCGGGGAGCCCCTCGAGCTCTTTGGTTCTCATGGAGAGGTGGCGCGAGCAGAAGCCGCGGCGCTGCGACTCCTTGGTGCAGCCGTCGCGGGAGCAGAGCCGCCGCCACTGCTTGCCGTTGAATTTTTTCCGAATCCCGTTCGGCGTGCAAACCACGTCGCCTTTCTTGTATTTGGGCTGCGGAGTCCCCGAGGGTTGGGGAGGAGGAGGAGGAGCGGAGTGACCGGTGGGATGACCAGCAGGATGACCGCCGGGATGACCGCCGGGGTGAGGACCAGGATGACCACCGCCAGGGCGAGGAGGAGGAGGAGGAGGCGCCGCGCTGATTTTCGACACCTCGGCGTCCTCCGGCTGCTGCCTCACCGCTTCGTCCTCATCCTCCTCGCCTTGACCGCCGTCCGGCTGTCCCTGCGGCGGCCACGGCGGCCGGAGGAGGCGAAGGCCGGACCGCGGCACCCACACCGGCGGCGCCGGCGGCGGCGGGGCGAACCTCACCCGGTAGGACGGCGGCTTGGCGCTGACCTCCACCACCGTGCCCGGCCGGTAGAGCGTCTCGGCCGGGTCCAGCCGGGCGCAAACCGCCGTCCCCACGCCCAGCGCGCCGGCCGGAGGGGTGGCGTCCAACACCACGGCCGGAGGGTCGCCCAAAAACCCACCCTCGAGGAAAGTGACCGCCCGGTCTCCGGCGAACTGGACGCCGAGCTCGTGGCCGCGGCGGAGCTGCTTGACCACGGCCGGCCGGAAGACGCCGTCGCGGCGCGCCAGGACGCGCTGGCAGCGCAGGCGGCGGAAAGCGGCCTCCAGGTGGGGAGGGGGCGCCGGGGGGTCCCCCGGGGGTGGGGGAGGGGGGTTGGGGGTGAGACCCCCGCCGCCCTCGTCGGCGGAATGCTCGCTGGCCGTGTCGGTGCTGGAGCAGCCGCTGGGCTCGCCGTGGGGGTCGCTGGGGTGGTCAGCGGGGTGGTCACTCGGGGGGTCGCTCGGGTGGTCGCCGGGGTCACCGAGGGGGTCGCCCGGCTCGCCCCCCGGGTTGGGTTTCTTGCGGGGGGCGCGCGATTTGAAGGTGGTGGTCTTGCGGCTGGGAGGGGGAGGGTCCTCGGGGTGGTGGGGGAGGGGAGGGGAGGAGGATGAGGATGAGGATGGAGCGGCGGCGCTGCTGGTGGTGGTGGCCGGAGGGTCACTCTGCGGGTCGCTCGGGGGGGTTTTGGGGGGTTTGGGGCGGCCTGGGGGGGGTGGAGCCGCTCGGGGGGTCGAGGAGGAGGAGGAGGAGGAAGAGGAGGAAGAGGAGGAGGAGCCGCCAGCCTTCCTCGCCGCCTTCATCGTCCTCCCGCCGGGGCGGCGCCGAGAGCCCTGCGGGGACAGCGAGCGGTCAGTGCGGTGGTCACCCCGGTGGTCACCCCGGTGGTCACCCCGGTGGTCACTCGGGTGGTCACTCCGGTGGTCACCCCGGTGGTCACCCCGGTGGTCACTCCGGTGGTCACCCCGGTGGTCACCCCGGTGGTCACTCCGACCCTCCCCCCCCCAAAATTTGGGGGTGTCACCCCAAAAGATGGGGGAGGGGAGCACCGCGCCCCCCCCCGGGGTGGCATTGTCACCTCCCCGGTGGCGCCGAGCGACACTTTGGGGACAAATTTCGGGGTGGGGGGGGGGGGAACACCCCCAAAAAGGGGGGGGGAGGGGCGGCGCTTCCCGGGTGACTCCACCCCCGCAGGGGTGACACGTCACCAAACCCCCTCCCCGCGCCCCTCCCCTCCCCCGCCCCCGGGGGCTCGCCGCCCCTCCCCCTCCCCAGCCCCTCCCCCCCCCAGGCCTACCGGAGCCCCTCGGACTCCCCAGGCCGACAAAATGGTGAATGAACCGGCAGCGGCCGCGGCCGCAGCCAATCGGCGCCCACAACCGCTTGATTGACAGCTCGGCCAGCCAATCAGCGCCCCGCTTTGCCCGCCGGCGCCCCTCCCCCTCCGCGCTGACAGTGGCCAATGGGAGCGCGCGGTGGGCGGGGCTGGGGGTACAGTAGCCAATCGGAGCGGGCGGTGGGCGTGGCCAGGCGGCTTGTTTACCTGGCGGGGTGGGGGGAGGGGGGCGTGGCCGCGCGGTGCACGACGGGAAATCCCCTTTTTTTCCTCCCCTCCCCCCTCGCTGCCTACAACTCCCAGCATGCCTCGCGCGCCGCCGCGCTGCCCCACGGGAAGGCGAGGCCGGCCGGACTGCATTTCCCATCACCCCCCGCGCCGGCCCCGCCCCCTTTCCCCCCTCCCCTCCCCCCCCGCGGGGTGATCAGGGCGGGGGGAGGGGCGGGAAAACCCCCCCGGAGCGCCGCGGGTGGGGGAGGGGGAAAAGGGGGGAGGGGAGGGGAAATCTACCCCGCGCGCGATTTGCATCTCATCAGCATCTGATTAGCATCTCATTAGCATGGCGCTGAGCTCACCCGGCCCGCCGCGCCCGCCGCGCTATCCGGAGCCGCTCCGCGCTTCCCCTCAGCAACAGCCGAGCCGCCGCCGGCAGCCAGCCAATCAGCGCCCGCGCCGGCCGCCCGGCCACGCCCACCCGGCCCCCCACGTGGGGTGGGAGGGGGCGTGGTTTGGGCGAGCCAATGGCCGGCCGGGGTGGTCGAGGGATGAGGTCACCGCGGTGGTCTGTGATTGGTTGAAGCGTTTGGCCAATCAGCGGGTGGGGGGGGTGGGGGTGACACGCTGGAGGGTGGCTGGCCACGCCCATTTTAACAAGCCACGCCCACTGCGGGAAGCCACGCCCCCCGCCGAGCTGGCCACGCCCCCCGACCCGCCCCGCGCATGCGCAGAGCTCACCCCGCGCTGCCTCAGTTTCCCCGATCGCGAATCGCCTTTAGGCTCCGCCCACAAGTGGGCGTGGCTTGCCGAGTGGGCGTGGCTTCCCCGCAACCCCTCATTAGCCCTGCTGAATAATTAATGAGGCTATTTATAGCCCCGAGGGGGGAGGGGCGACGGCGCCAGGCTGGGGGGAGGGGGAGGGGCGGGGAGAGGGGGGGCGTGGCTTAACCCACGTGGGGAGGCCACGTGCCGCGCCAGGCCACGCCCCCTTTCGGAGTTTCCCCGCCAAATTTAACCCCAAATTTGGGGGTGAGAGTGGTGGGGGAGGGGAATTTGGGGGTGCCGCCCCTCCCCCACCCCCCGAAATCCCCCAAAATCCCCCAAAATCCCCAAATTTCGCGGGAAAAGTCCTTGAGAGCGGCGATGGGCGTGGCTGGGGGAGGGGTGGGCGTGGCCTGTCGCCATGGCGACGCGGCGGCGCGGCGGGTGGGGAGGGGCCGGAGGGCGGGGCGGGAGGGGCGAGGGGGCGTGTCCGGGCGGGGGTGGGAGGGGCGAGCGGCGGCGAGCGGCGGCAGCGCAGCCATGAAGACTCCGGCGGACGCAGGTGGGAACTGCCGCCCCCCCCCTCCCCCCCCTCCGCGGAGAGATTTTGGGGTGTCGGGTGGGGGGAGGGGAGAGGGGGGAGGGGAGGGAGAAACTTTGGGGGGAGGGGAGGGGAACGGCCGCCCCTCCCCCCTCCGGCCCCTCCCCACCCCGCCGGCCGCCAAACTTTCCCCCAGCGCGCCGCCCTCCCACCACCGTGGCGCCGTTCCCCACCCCCACTGGGGGGTCCCCCCTCCACCCACCCCCCAAATTTCCCCTCCTCCCCAAATTCCCACGGAGTTTCTCCCCAAAAATACCTGTTGCTTCCGCCCCTCCCCCACCCCCGGATCGACCCCTCCCCCCCCCGGTCTGTGCGGGGTGGGGGAGGGGCGAGACCAACCCCCCCCCCCAAAGCCCCTCCCCCACCCGAAATTCCCACGGTGGGGGGAGGGGCGCAGGGGGGGTCGATCCGCCCCTCCCCCACCCTCCGCGTGGGGGCTGCGCGAGTGGGGTGGGGGAGGGGCGGCGATGCCACGTTGTGTGTTTTTGGGG
>NW_028147279.1:321544-342732 GCF_008360975.1 Lichenostomus cassidix | reverse complement strand
GCTCCCCACCGCCTCCCCCTCCCCAAAATCCCCTCACCGCCCCTCATCCCCCTCACGCCGACCGCGCCGCTCCCTCCCCCCTCGATCCCCCTCCCCAAAAAAACCCCAAAAACCCCCAAAACCCCCCTGAAACCCCTCCTCGCCGCCCCCCAACCCCTTCCGAACCCCTTTTCCCCTCACGATTCTCCCCTTTTCCCCTCACGATTCGCCTCACTGACCGAACATGCCGAGGCCTCTCCGCGGGGCCGCGGCCGGGGGGAGGGCGGTGGAGGACATGGCGGGGGAAAAGGGAGGAGGAGGAGGAAGGTGTGGCGGCGGTTCCGCTGCGGGTTTATCCCGGGTTTGAACGGTTTTATAATTTTTTTAAAAGGGGTTTTTTTTTTAAGGGTTTTTTTTTTTATATCCCGGGGCCGCCGCCCGCGCCCGCCGCGCGCAGGGAAGGCGCGCGCCTCCCCCCCCCCTCCACCACTCCCCTCACGCATGCGCGGTGCTCCCCCCCTGCCCCGCGCGCCCTCCCCGCCCGGCGCTGATTGGCCGCCGCGCTCCCCGCATGCAAATCGCCGGGGCGATCCCCGCGCTCCCATTGGCCGCCGCGCGCGCGTATGCAAATGAAGGTTCCCCCGCCCTCGGCCCCCCCCGCCCACTCGGCCCCCCCTCCCCGCCCGCGCGCGTATGCAAATGAGCTGGGGGCTTTTCCCGCCCCCGCGCCGCGCTCCCATTGGGCGAGCGCCGCGCGTATGCAAATGAGGGCGCCCCCCCTTTCCCACGACGGTGCGCGCGCGGCGCGGCCGGGGAGGCCACGCCCACTCCGGGAAGGGAGGCCACGCCCACCTCGGAGAGCGCCAGGCCACGCCCATTGGGGAGTGACGTCACCGTGAGGGGGGAAACAGCCCGCGCCTGGTGGCTGACATCGCTGTGACGTCATTGTGACGTCACCACACCCCCGTAATGCACCCTGGCACTGCTCTGACGTCACCAGCTCATCACAACACGGCCCTGGCACTGCTATGATGTCACCGCGACACTCCCGTGACGTCAACGTGACGTCACCGCGACGCACCAACGCTGCCGCGACGCTCTGATGTCACCACGACACTGCATGTGACGTCATCGCCCTCCTGACGTCACCACGCCCCTCCCGATCACACCCAGCCCCCCCAAAAAGTCCCAAAAAATTTAAAAAATAATCCCCAAAAAATCCTCCAAAAATCCCCAAAAAATCCCCCAAAAATCCCCAAGAAATACCAAAAAATCCCCTCAAAAAATCCCCAAAAAATCCTCAAAAAACGCCAAAAAAATCCCAAAAAATCCCAGAAATCCCCAAAAACCCCAAAAAGTCCAAACAAACTTTTTTAAACCCCCCCAAAAAAGTTCAAAAAACTCCAAACAAACCCAAAAAATCCCCAAAAAATCCCCATAAACCCAAACAAAACTCCTTAAAAACCCCAAAAAATCCCAAAAAAATCCCAATAAACCCAAAAAAATTCCTTAAAAATCCCAAAAAAATCCCAAAAAATCCCCAAAAAATCCCCAAACCCCCCCAAAACATCCCCTACCTGTCCCGGGCCGTCCCATGACGATCTCCTTGCGCGGCGCCGGCGCGGCGCTCCCGTAGTCTCCCGGCACCAGCAGCGGCAGCAGCGCGGCGGGCGAAGGGTGGAACGCCACCGGCTGCAGCGGCGCGCCCAACGTCCCCTGCTGTCCCCTCTCGGCGGCGGCCGGGGGCGCGGCGGGGGCGGCCGGCCGGCTGGGGGGTCTCAGCCGGTTGGCGTTGATGGGCACCGGGGCGGCCAGCGTGGATTTTTGGGGAGGGGGCAGCGGCCGCGGCCTGTCCGGCAACGGAACTTCGGGATTTCGGACGATGACCGGCGAGCCGCGAGGAACGGCCGGAGGGACCCGCCGGGCGGCCGGACAAGGGTCGGCGGTCAGTCCGGCCGGAGAGCGAGGCGAGAACAACGGCGACAACGCCCTGAACATCCCGCCGCCCGCCGCGGCCACCCCGCCGTCCGGCGGCTCCGGTAACGGCGCTTCGGCCTTGCGCTTCCCCGGGCTCAGCGGGACGGTGAAGGTCAAGCCGGGCTGGAACACCGGCGGCACGCCGGACGGCGGTCTGGGCCGAGGCGGCGGAGGAGGAGGAGGAGGAGGAGGAGGAGGTGGGCTGAGCCCCTCGCCCGGCCGCGGCGTCCCCGAGCTCAAGTGGCGACCCCGAGCCCGCGGCGACGCCGTGACCGGGCTGAAGTTGGCCGGCCGGAAGCCGAACAGCGGCGACGGCGACGGCGACGGCGTGGGGGAGAACGGCGACTGGGTGGACGCCGGGGAAAAACTCGGCGTCCCGGAGCGGGAACTCCCCAGCGACACCAACATCACCGCGGCTTCGCACTCGTCGAACTCGAACCGCGACAAATCCGGGTTGGGGTGAGTCGCCACGCCGCCCAGCCGGCCGCGGTTGTCGCCGTCGCTCTCCCTCGACGTCTCGTCCCACTCGAACTCGGCGCTGCCCCCTCGGGGGGTTTGGGGTCCTCCCGGCGGCCCGGCGCGGTTCTCGGGGAGCCCCTCGAGCTCTTTGGTTCTCATGGAGAGGTGGCGCGAGCAGAAGCCGCGGCGCTGCGACTCCTTGGTGCAGCCGTCGCGGGAGCAGAGCCGCCGCCACTGCTTGCCGTTGAATTTTTTCCGAATCCCGTTCGGCGTGCAAACCACGTCGCCCTTCTTGTATTTGGGCTGCGGAGTCCCCGAGGGTTGGGGAGGAGGAGGAGGAGCGGAGTGACCGGTGGGATGACCAGCAGGATGACCGCCGGGATGACCGCCGGGGTGAGGACCAGGATGACCACCACCAGGGCGAGGAGGAGGAGGAGGAGGCGCCGCGCTGATTTTCGACACCTCGGCGTCCTCCGGCTGCTGCCTCACCGCTTCGTCCTCATCATCCTCGCCTTGCCCGCCGTCCGGCTGTCCCTGCGGCGGCCACGGCGGCCGGAGGAGGCGAAGGCCGGACCGCGGCACCCACACCGGCGGCGCCGGCGGCGGCGGGGCGAACCTCACCCGGTAGGACGGCGGCTTGGCGCTGACCTCCACCACCGTGCCCGGCCGGTAGAGCGTCTCGGCCGGGTCCAGCCGGGCGCAAACCGCCGTCCCCACGCCCAGCGCGCCGGCCGGAGGGGTGGCGTCCAACACCACGGCCGGAGGGTCGCCCAAAAACCCACCCTCGAGGAAAGTGACCGCCCGGTCTCCGGCGAACTGGACGCCGAGCTCGTGGCCGCGGCGGAGCTGCTTGACCACGGCCGGCCGGAAGACGCCGTCGCGGCGCGCCAGGACGCGCTGGCAGCGCAGGCGGCGGAAAGCGGCCTCCAGGTGGGGAGGGGGCGCCGGGGGGTCCCCCGGGGGTGGGGGAGGGGGGTTGGGGGTGAGACCCCCGCCGCCCTCGTCGGCGGAATGCTCGCTGGCCGTGTCGGTGCTGGAGCAGCCGCTGGGCTCGCCGTGGGGGTCGCTCGGGTGGTCAGCGGGGTGGTCAGCGGGGTGGTCACTCGGGGGGTCGCTCGGGTGGTCGCCGGGGTCACCGAGGGGGTCGCCCGGCTCGCCCCCCGGGTTGGGTTTCTTGCGGGGGGCGCGCGATTTGAAGGTGGTGGTCTTGCGGCTGGGAGGGGGAGGGTCCTCGGGGTGGTGGGGGAGGGGAGGGGAGGAGGATGAGGATGAGGATGGAGCGGCGGCGCTGCTGGTGGTGGTGGCCGGAGGGTCACTCTGCGGGTCGCTCGGGGGGGTTTTGGGGGGTTTGGGGCGGCCTGGGGGGGGTGGAGCCGCTCGGGGGGTCGAGGAGGAGGAGGAGGAGGAAGAGGAGGAAGAGGAGGAGGAGCCGCCAGCCTTCCTCGCCGCCTTCATCGTCCTCCCGCCGGGGCGGCGCCGAGAGCCCTGCGGGGACAGCGAGCGGTCAGTGCGGTGGTCACCCCGGTGGTCACCCCGGTGGTCACCCCGGTGGTCACTCCGGTGGTCACTCCGGTGGTCACTCCGGTGGTCACCCCGGTGGTCACTCGGGTGGTCACTCCGACCCTCCCCCCCCCAAAATTTGGGGGTGTCACCCCAAAAGATGGGGGAGGGGAGCACCGCGACCCCCCCCGGGGTGGCATTGTCACCTCCCCGGTGGCGCCGAGCGACACTTTGGGGACAAATTTCGGGGAGGGGGGGGGGGACACCCCCAAAAAGTGCTGGGGAGCCGCTCCCGCGACCCACCCCCCGCGGGGTGACACTCACCAAACCCTCCCCCCCGCGCCCTCCTCCCCGCCCCCGGGGTCTCGCTCCTCCCTCCCCCACCCCATCCCTCCCCCCAGGCCTACCGGAGCCCCTCGGACTCCCCAGGCCGACAAAATGGTGAATGAACCGGCAGCGGCCGCGGCCGCAGCCAATCGGCGCCCACAACCGCTTGATTGACAGCTCGGCCAGCCAATCAGCGCCCCGCTTTGCCCGCCGGCGCCCCTCCCCCTCCGCGCTGACAGTGGCCAATGGGAGCGCGCGGTGGGCGGGGCTGGGGGTACAGTAGCCAATCGGAGCGGGCGGTGGGCGTGGCCAGGCGGCTTGTTTACCTGGCGGGGTGGGGGGAGGGGGGCGTGGCCGCGCGGTGCACGACGGGAAATCCCCTTTTTTTTCTCCCCTCCCCCCCTCGCTGCCTACAACTCCCAGCATGCCCTGCGCGCCGCCGCGCTGCCCCACGGGAAGGCGAGGCCGGCCGGACTGCATTTCCCATCACCCCCCGCGCCAGCCCCGCCCCCTTTCCCCCCTCCCCTCCCCCCCGGCGGGGTGAGCAGGGCGGGGGGAGGGGCGGGGGGAGGGGCGGGGGGAGGGGCGGGAAAACCCCCCCGGAGCGCCGCGGGTGGGGGAGGGGGAAAAGGGGGGAGGGGAGGGGAAATCTACCCCGCGCGCGATTTGCATCTCATCAGCATCTGATTAGCATCTCATTAGCATGGCGCTGAGCTCACCCGGCCCGCCGCGCCCGCCGCGCTATCCGGAGCCGCTCCGCGCTTCCCCTCAGCAACAGCCGAGCCGCCGCCGGCAGCCAGCCAATCAGCGCCCGCGCCGGCCGCCCGGCCACGCCCACCCGGCCCCCCACGTGGGGTGGGAGGGGGCGTGGTTTGGGCGAGCCAATGGCAAGCCGGGGTGGTCGAGCGATGAGGTCACCGCGGTGGGTTGTGATTGGTCAGAGCGTTCGGCCAATCAGCGGGTGGGGGGGGTGGGGGTGACACGCTGGAGGGTGGCTGGCCACGCCCACTTTAAACAAGCCACGCCCACTGCGGGAAGCCACGCCCCCTCCGAGCTGGCCACGCCCCCAACCCGCCCCGCGCATGCGCAGAGCTCACCCCGCGCTGCCTCAGTTTCCCCGATCGCGAATCGCCTTTAGGCTCCGCCCACAAGTGGGCGTGGCTTGCCGAGTGGGCGTGGCTTCCCCGCAACCCCTCATTAGCCCTGCTGAATAATTAATGAGGCTATTTATAGCCCCGAGGGGGGAGGGGCGACGGCGCCAGGCTGGGGGGAGGGGGAGGGGCGGGGAGAGGGGGGGCGTGGCTTAACCCACGTGGGGAGGCCACGTGCCGCGCCAGGCCACGCCCCCTTTCGGAGTTTCCCCGCCAAATTTAACCCCAAATTTGGGGGTGAGAGTGGTGGGGGAGGGGAATTTGGGGGTGCCGCCCCTCCCCCACCCCCCGAAATCCCCCAAAATCCCCCAAAATCCCCAAATTTCGCGGGAAAAGTCCTTGAGAGCGGCGATGGGCGTGGCTGGGGGAGGGGTGGGCGTGGCCTGTCGCCATGGCGACGCGGCGGCGCGGCGGGTGGGGGAGGGGCCGGAGGGGGCGGGGCGGGGGGAGGGGCGAGGGGCGTGTCCGGGCGGGGGTGGGGGGAGGGGCGACGGCGGCGAGCGGCGGCAGCGCAGCCATGAAGACTCCGGCGGACGCAGGTGGGAACTGCCGCCCCCCCTCCCCCCCTCCGCGGAGAGATTTTGGGGTGTCGGGTGGGGAGGGGAGAGGGGGAGGGGAGGGAGAAACTTTTTTTGGGGGAGGGGAGGGAACGGCCGCCCCTCCCCCTCCGGCCCCTCCCCACCCCGCCGGCCGCCAAACTTTCCCCAGCGCCGCCCCTCCCCCACCACGTGGCGCCGCCCCTCCCCACCCCCACTTTGGGGGTCCTCCCTCCCCACACACCCACCCCCCCACCCCTCCCCCAAAATCTCTACGGAGTTTCTCCCCAAAAATACCTGTTGCTTCCGCCCCTCCCCCACCCCCGGATCGACCCCTCCCCCCCCCGGTCTGTGCGGGGTGGGGGAGGGGCGAGACCAACCCCCCCCCCCAAAGCCCCTCCCCCACCCGAAATTCCCACGGTGGGGGGAGGGGCGCAGGGGGGGTCGATCCGCCCCTCCCCCACCCTCCGCGTGGGGGCTGCGCGAGTGGGGTGGGGGAGGGGCGGCGATGCCACGTTGTGTGTTTTTGGGGTGGGGGGAGGGGCGAGACCACCCCCATTGCCCCTCACCCTCCCCCACCCCATACCGTGAATTTTCGGGTTAATTAACTCGCCGGAGTTCGTTAATTAATTAATGAAATTAATCATCCTCCTCATCTGGCGGAGGGTCTCTCCCCCGCCCCTCCCCCCCACCCGCCTTTCGCCCCTCCCCCCTCCCTTGGCCACGCCCCCTTTTTGGGGTTAGCCACGCCCCCAAACACACAGCGCCCCCTAGCGGGCGGGGTGAGACCCCTCCCCAAATTTGGGGGGGGAGGGGAAAGTTTTTTGGGGGGCGAGAAGTTTGGGGAGAATCCCAAAAGTGGGAAAATCCCAAAATTTGGGGGATTTGGGGTCCCAATTTGGGCTCTCAGACCCATTTTTGGGGTCTCAGGTCACTTTTTGGGGTCTGAAAGTTTGGGGAGAATCCCAAAAGTGGGAAAATCCCAAAATTTTTGGGTCTCAGACCCATTTTTTGGGGTCTCATCCCCTTTTTTGGGGTCTGAAAGTTTGGGGAGAATCCCAAAAGTGGGAAAATCCCAAAATTTGGGGGTTTTGGGGTCCTAATTTGGGGTCTCAGACCCCTTTTGGGGTCTCGGAGTTTGGGGAGAATCCTAAAAGTTGGAAAATCCCAAAATTTGGGGGATTTGGGGTCCTAATTTGGGGTCTGAAAGTTTGGGGAGAATCTCAAAAGTGGGAAAACCCCAAAATTTGGGGGTTTTGGGGTCTCAGACCCATTTTTGGGGTCTCAGGTCCTCTTTTTGGGGTCTCAGAGTTTGGGGAGAATCCTAAAAGTGGGAAAATCCCAAAATTTGGGGGATTTGGGGTCTCAATTTGGGGTCTGAAAGTTTGGGGAGAATCCTAAAAGTGGGAAAATCCCAAAATTTTGGGGTCTCAGATCCCTTTTTTGGGGTTTTAAAGTTTGGAAACCCCAAAATTTGGGGGATTTGGGGTCCCAATTTGGGGTCTCAGCCTTTGGGGTTCCCAATTTCGGGTCCTCCAGGGGGTCGTGAGTTCTGTGGGGTCATTTCGGGAATCCCAAACTGGTTTTAGGGTCATTTTGGGGATCCCAAACTGATTTTGGGGTCATTTTGGGGATCCCAGACTGATTTTGGGGTCATTTCGGGGATCCCAGACTGATTTTGGGGTCATTTTGGGGATCCCTGGGCAGTTTTGGGGTCATTTTGGAGATCCCAGACTGATTTTGGGGTCATTTCGGGGGTCCTGGGCAGTTTTGGGGTCATTTCGGGAATCCCAAACTGATTTTTGGGGTCATTTTTGGAATCCCAAACTCATTTTAGGGACATTTTTGGAATCCCAAACTCATTTTGGGACCTTCCCGCTGGTCTCTGCCCTGTTTTGGGGTCTCAGTTTGGGGTCCTGTTTTGGGATCGCGGTTTTTTGGGGTCTCCGTCCATTTTTGGGGTCTCAATTTGGGGTCTCTGCCTCTTTTGGGGTCTCAATTTGGGGTCTCTGCCTCTTTTGGGGTCTCAATTTGGGGTTTCTACCCAGTTTTTGGGGTCCCAATTTTGGGTCTCTGCCCGTTTTTTGGGGTCTCTGTCCCTGTTTTGGGGTCCCAGGTTGGTGTCCCGTTTTGGGATTGTGGTTTTTTGGGGTCTCTGTCCTTTTTTGGGGTCTCTGCCCAGTTTTTGGGGTCCCAATTTGGGATCTCCGCCCTCTTTGGGGTCCCAGTTTGGGGTCTTCCCACAGTTTTTGGAGTCTCTACCCAGTTTTGGGGTCTCAATTTGGGGTCTCTGCCCAGTTTTTGGGGTCTCACCCCATTTTTGGGGTCCCAGTTTAGGGTCTCCGCCCCCATTTAGGGTCTCAGTTTGGGGTCCCAACTCCTTTTTGGGGTCCCAATTTGGGTTCTCCGCCCAGTTTTTGGGTTCTCTGCCCAGTTTTTGGGGTCTCCTCCTGTTTTTGGGGTCCCAGTTTAGGGTCTCTGCCCATTTTTGGGGTCCAGTTTGGGTTCTCTGCCCAGTTTTTGGGATCTCAGCCCAGTTTTTTGGGGTCTCACCCTGTTTTGGGGGCCCAATTTGGGGTCTCTGCCCAGTTTTTTGGGGTCTCCTCCCCTTTTTGGGGTCCCAATTTAGGATCTCCTCCCCTTTTTGGGGTCCCAATTTGGGGTCCCTGCCCGGGTTTTTGGGATCTCTGCCCTGTTTTGGGGTCTCACCCTGTTTTGGGGTCCCAATTTGGGGTCTCTGCCCATTTTTGGGGTCCAGTTTGGGTTCTCCGCCCAGTTTTTGGGATCTCTGCCCAGTTTTTTGGGGTCTCACCCTGTTTTGGGGTCCCAATTTGGGATCCCCGCCCCCTTTAGGGTCCCAATTTGGGGTCTCTGCCCAGCTTTGGGATCTCAGCCCAGTTTTTTGGGGTCTCACCCCCTTTTTGGGGTCTCAGTTTGGGATCTCTGCCCTGTTTTGGGGTCTTTGCCGAGTTTTTTAGGGTCTCCGCCCCCAATTTGGGATCCTCGCCCCCTTTAGGGTCTCCCCCCGCTCTGGGGTCGCCGCACAGTGTCCCCATTGATGGCGCTGATGTCACCTCGGGTCCCCAAACCCCCCCGCGGCTGGCGGAGAACAAACCCCACTGTTGTCCCCAGCGCCCCTCCCCCACCCCAGCGCCCCTCCCCCACCCCAGCGCCCCTCCCCCACCCGCCCGCAGACAGAGGGGGAGGGGAGAGGGAGGGGGGAGGGGAGTTATGGGGTGACCCTGAGAGTTGTGGGGTGATGGTTGTGGGGTGATGGAAGTTATGGGGTGATGGAAGTTATGGGGTGATGGAGGTTATGGGGTGAGGGAGGTTATGGGGTGATGGTTATGGGATCCCAATAGTTATGGGGTGAGGGAGGTTATGGGGTGATCCTGGTTATGGGATCCCAATGGTTATGGGGTGATGGTTATGGGGTGATGGTTATGGGGTGATGGTTGTGGGGTGATCCCAATAGTTGTGGGGTGATGGTTATGGGATGATAGTTATGGTTATGGGGTGATGGAGGTTATGGGGTGATCCCAATAGTTATGGGGTGACCCTGAGAGTTATGGGGTGATGGAGGTTATGAGATCCCAATAGTTGTGGGGTGATGGTTATGGGGTGACAGAGGTTGTGGGGTGACTCTGAGAGTTATGGGGTGGTGGAGGTTATGGGGTGTTGGTTATAGGGTGATCCTGACAGTTATGGGGTGATGGCTATGGGGTGAGGGAGGTTACGGGGTGATACTTAAGGTTATGGGATCCCAATAGTTATGGGGTGGGGGAGGTTGTGAGGTGATGGTTATGTGATCCCAGTAGTTATAGGGTGATGGTTATGGGGTGATGGAAGTTATGGGGTGATCCTGGTTATGGGGTGATAGTTATGGGATCCCAATAGTTATGGGGTGAGGGAGGTTATGGGGTGATCCCAATAGTTATGAGGTGATAGTTATGGGGTGATAGTTATGGGATCCCAATAGTTGTGGGGTGATGGTTATGGGATGATAGTTATGGTTATGGGGTGATGGGTATGGGATCCCAATAGTTATGGGGTGACCCTGAGAGTTATGGGGTGATGGTTATGGGATGATAGTTATGGTTATGGGGTGATGGTTATGGGGTGACCCTGAGAGTTACGGGGTGATGGCTATGGGGTGATCCCAATAGTTGTGGGGTGATGGTTATGGGGTGATGGTTATGGGGTGATGGTTATGGCTATGGGGTGATGGTTATGGGGTGATGGAAGTTATGGGGTGATCCTGGTTATGGGGTGATAGTTATGGGATCCCAATAGTTGTGGGGTGATGGTTATGGGGTGATGGCTATGGGGTGATAGTTATGGCTATGGGGTGATGGTTATGGGATCCCAATAGTTATGGGGTGATGGCTATGGGGTGATAGCTATGAGATCACCATGGTTATGGGGTGACAGTTGTGGCTATGGGGTGATGGTTATGGGGTGATGGTTATGGGATCCCAATAGTTATGGGGTGAGGGAGGTTATGGGATAGGGGAGGTTGTGGGGTGATTGATTGTTATGGGGTGATAGTTATGGGGTGACCTTGAGAGTTATGGGGTGATGGCTATGGGGTGGGGGAGGTTATGGGGTGATAGTTATGGGATCCCAGTAGTTATGGCATGATGGAGGTTATGGGGTGAGGCAGGCTATGGGGTGATGGCTATGGGAGGATGGTTATGGCTATGGGGTGATGGTTATGGGATCGCCATGGCTATGGGGTGATGGTTATCCGATCCCAGTACTTATGGGGTGATGGCTATGGGGTGATAGCTTTGGGATCACCATGGTTTTGGGGTGATGGTTATGGGGTGATGGTTATGGGATCCTAAATACTTATGGGGTGATGGTTACGGTTATGAGGTGAGGGGAAGTTATGGGGTGATGGCTATGGGATCGCCATGCTTATGGGGTGATGGTTACGGGGTGAGGGAGGTTGTGGGGTGATCCTGGTTATAGGGTGATAGTTATGGGATCCCAGTAGTTATGGGGTGATGGTTATGGGGTGATGGTTATGGGATCCCAATAGTTATGGGGTGATGGCTATGGGGTGCCCCATTCCCTTGAGCTGCTGTTTTTGGGGTTTTTTTTGGGATTTTTTTTAGGATCCTCTTTTTGGGATCCTCTTTTTGGGATTCCATTTTCGGGGTTTTTTCCACTCCGGCAATTTTTCGGGGTTTTATTTTCGGGATCTCGTTTTTAGGACTCATTTTTGGGGTTCCTTTTTGGGATTCCCATTTTGGGATTCCCATTTTGGGATTCCAATTTTGGGATTCCAATTTTGGGGTTCGGATTTTGGGATTCGGATTTCGGGATTCCAATTTTCGGGATTTTTTGGGGCCATTTTGGGTTTTTTTTTCCTTCCCTCGCCGTTTTTCGGGCTCCTTTTTGGGGTTTCTATTTTTAGTGTCGCTATTTCGGGGGTTTCTCCCCTCCCCCTCCCCGGGGGCGATTTTTGGGGTTTTTCCCAAATCTTCCTCCCTCTGGGGTTATTTTTAGCATCCTCGGTTGCCATGGCGACGGGATGGGGATGGAGGGGGGAGATCAGCCGAAAATCCCAAAATCCCCAAATTTCGGGGAGATTTTGGGGCAATTTGGGGTGATTTTGGGGCAATTTGGGGTGATTTTGGGGTAATTTTGGGGGGATTTTGGGGCAATTTGGGGTCATTTTGTGGTAATTTTGGGGCAATTTTGGGGTGATTTTGGGCAATTTGGGGTGATTTTGGGGCGATTTTGGGGTGATTTTGGGGCGATTTTGGGGTTATTTTGGGGTGATTTTGGGATGATTTTGGGGTGATTTTGGGGCAATTTGGGGACATTTTGGGGTCATTTTGGGGCAATTTGGGGCCATTTTTGGGCAATTTGGGGCCATTTTGGGGTGATTTTGGGGTGATTTTGGGGCAATTTGGGGACATTTTGGGGTCATTTGAGGGGTGTGGCAGTGGGGGAGGGGCGGAGGGGTTGTGACCCCAAAATTCTGCCCCACAGGGGGTCTGGAAACCCCAAATTTGTCCCCAGATTTGTCCCCAAATTTGCCATCCCTGGGTGTCCTGAGGGGTTTGGGGTTCCCGAGTGGCACTGGAGGGACAGCGGTGAACCCCTGATGTCCCCAAATGTCCCCAAATGTCCCCAAATGTCCCCAAATGTCCCCACGGGGTTCATGTTCCCAGAGTGACCACAGGAGTGGACATCGATGTCCCTCTGATGTCCCCATTGTCCCCAACATCCCCAATGTCCCCCAAATGTCCCCAATGTCCCCAAATGTCCCCAATGTCCCCAATGTCCCCAATGTCCCCAATGCCCTCAACGTGCCAAATGTCCCCAATGTCCCCAATGTCCCCAATATCCCAAACATCCTCAATGTCCCCAATGTCCCCAACATCTCAAATGTCCCCAATGTCCCCAATGTCCCCAATGTCCCCAATGTCCCCAATGTCCCCAATGCCCTCAACGTGCCAAATGTCCCCAATGTCCCCAATGTCTATGAGGATCCCAGAGTGACTTTAGGGTTTCCAGGGTGTGGATTTTGGTGTCCCCAATGTCCCCAATGTCCCCAATATCCCTAATGTCCCCAATGTCCCAAACGTCCCCAATGTCCCCAATGTCCCCAATGTCCCCAATGTCCCCAATGTCCCCAATATCTCTATTATCCCCAATGTCCCCAATGTCCCAAACATCCCCAATGTCCCCAACATGTCAAACCTCCCCAACATCCCCAATGTCCCCAATGTCCCCAACACCCCTGATGTCCCCAATGTCCCCCGCTGTCCCCGCAGGGTTCGCGTTCCCCGAGTGGGCGTACAAGGCGGAGTCGAGCCCTGTGTCCCCAATGTCCCCAATGTCCCCAATGTCCCCAATGTCCAATGTCCCCAACGTCCCCAATGTCCCCAATGTCCCCAATGTCCCCAATGTCCCCAATGTCCCCAACATGTCAAATGTCCCCAATGTCCCCAATGTCCCCAATGTCCCCCGCTGTCCCCGCAGGGTTCGCGTTCCCCGAGTGGGCGTACAAGGCGGAGTCGAGCCCCGGCTCGCGGCAGATCCAGCTGTGGCACTTCATCCTGGAGCTGCTGCGGCAGGAGCAGTACCGCGAGGTCATCGCCTGGCAGGGCGACTACGGCGAGTTCGTCATCAAGGACCCCGACGAGGTGGCGCGGCTGTGGGGGGTGCGCAAGTGCAAGCCCCACATGAACTACGACAAGCTCAGCCGCGCCCTCAGGTCACTCTGGGGACATTTGGGGACATCTGGGGACATTGGTGATGTTTGGGGTATTCGGGACATTGGGAATATTTGGGGTTATTTGGGATGTTGGGGACATTGGGGACATACAAATCAAGCCCCACATGAACTACGACAAGCTCAGCCGCGCCCTCAGGTCACTCTGGGGACTTTGGGGACATCTGGGGACATTTGGGGACATTTGGAATATTTGGGACATTGGGGATATTGGGGATGTTGGGGACATTGGGGACACTAAAATCGACACCCTGGGGACATGGGATCTTAGAGACATTGGGGACATTGGGGACACAACAACCCCACAAACAACAACCACCCCCCTCAGGTCACTCTGGGGACACTGGGGACATCTGGGGACATTGGGGATATTCAGGATATTGGGGGTATTTGGGATGTTGAGGACACTGGGGACATTGGGGACACTGTGGGGGGTGCGCAAGTGCAAGCCCCACATGAACTACGACAAGCTCAGCCGCGCCCTCAAGTCACTCTGGGGACATTGGGGACATTTGGGGACATTTGGGACATTGGGCACATTGGGGACATTTGGAATATTGGGGTTATTTGAGATATTGGGGACATTGGGGACATTGGTGACACGCAAGTCAAGCCCCACATGAACTACGACAAGCTCAGCCGCGCCCTCAGGTCACTCTGGGGACACTGGGGACATCTGGGGACACTGGGGATATTCAGGATGTTGGGGGTGTTTGGGATGTTGAGGACACTGGGGACATTGGGGACACTGTGGGGGGTGCGCAAGTGCAAACCCCACATGAGCTACGACAAGCTCAGCCGCACCCTCAGGTCACTCTGGGGACATTTGGGGACATTTGGGGACATTTGGGACATTGGGCACATTGGGGACATTTGGAATATTGGGGTTATTTGAGATATTGGGGACATTGGGGACATTGGTGACATACAAGTCAAGCCCCACATGAACTACGACAAGCTCAGCCGCGCCCTCAGGTCACTCTGGGGACATTGGGGACATCTGGGGACACTGGGGACATTGGCAATATTTGGAATATTTGGGACATTGGGGATATTGGGGATGTTGGGGACACTGGGGACATTGGGGACACTGTGGGGGGTGCGCAAGTGCAAGCCCCACATGAACTACGACAAGCTCAGCCGCGCCCTCAGGTCACTCTGGGGACATTGGGGACATCTGGGGACATTTGGGGACATTGGGCACATTGGGGACATTTGGAATATTGGGGTTATTTGGGATCTTGGGGACACTGGGGACATTAGGGACATCATTAGGGACACACAAGTCAAGCCCCACATGAACTACGACAAGCTCAGCCGCGCCCTCAGGTCACTCTGGGGACATTGGGGACATTGGGGACATTGGGGACACTGGGGACATTGGGGACATTGGGAATATTGGGGTTATTTGGGATGTTGGGGACACTGGGGACATTTGGGGACATTGGGGACATTGGGGACATTGGGGATATTTGGGGTTATTTGGGATCTTGGGGACATTGGGGACATTGGTGACAGGCAAGTCAAGCCCCACATGAACTACGACAAGCTCAGCCGCGCCCTCAGGTCACTCTGGGGACATTGGGGACATCTGGGGACATTTGGGGGACATTGGAGACGTTGGACACATTGGGGGCATTGGGGATGTTGGGGACATTTGGGGATATTGGGGATATTTGGGATGTTGGGGATATTGGAGGCATTGGGGGCATTTGGAATATTGGGGACATTGGGGATGTTGGGGACATTGGGGACATTGGGGATGTTTGGGATATTTGGGATATTGGGGATATTTGGGGTTATTTGGGATATTTGGGGACATTGGGGACACTGTGGGGGGTGCGCAAGTGCAAGCCCCACATGAACTACGACAAGCTCAGCTGCACCCTCAGGTCACTCTGGGGACAGCTGGGGACATTTGGGGACATTGGCGATATTGGGGTTATTTGGGGTATTCAGGATATTGGGGATATTTGGGATGTTGGGGACTTTGGGGACATTGGGGACATTGGTGACAGGCAAATCAAGCCCCACATGAACTACGACAAGCTCAGCCGCGCCCTCAGGTCACTCTGGGGACATTTGGGGACATCTGGGGACACTGGGGACATTGGCAATATTTGGAATATTTGGGACATTGGGGATATTGGGGATGTTGGGGACATTGGGGACATTGGGGACACTGAAATCGACACCCTGGGGACCCTAAAGTCACCATGGGATCTCTAGAGACATTGGGGACATTGGGGACATTGGGGACACACAAGTCAAGCCCCACATGAACTACGACAAGCTCAGCCGCGCCCTCAGGTGGGGTTGGGGACATTGGGGACATCTGGGGACATTGGGGGACATTGGAGACGTTGGACACATTGGGGGCATTGAGGATGTTGGGGACATTTGGGGATATTGGGGATATTTGGGATGTTGGGGATATTGGAGGCATTGGGGGCATTTGGAATATTGGCGACATTGGGGATGTTGGGGACATTGGGGACACTGGGAACATTTGGGACATTGGGACCATTGGGAATATTGGGGACATTGGGGATGTTGGGGATTAATGGGGTTACTTGGGACATTGGGGACATTTGGAATTTTTGGGACATTGGAGACATTGGGGACATTTGGGGACATTGGGGACATTTGGGATATTGGGGGATATTGGGACATTGGGTTATTTGTGGGTTTTTTTGGGATGTTTTGGGGTTTTTTGGGATGTTTCTGAGGTGTTTTTTGGGTGTCTGGTGTACGTTTGGGGTATTTTTGGGGTGTTTTTTGGGTATTTTGGGTGTTTTTGAGTGTTTTCAGGGTGTTTTCGGGGTGTTTTGGGGTATTTCAGGTGTTTTTGGGGCTGTTTTGGGGTATTTTTGGGATGTTTCAGGTGTTTCCTCATTGCCCAGCTGTTTTTGGGATATTTTAGCGTCTTTTTGGGTGTTTTTGGGATATTTCAGGTGGTTTTGATTGGTTTTTCTGTATTTTTGGGGTATTTTCAGGTGGTTTTGGTGGGTTTTTTCAGGTGTTTTTGGGGTATTTCAGGTGTTTTTGGGATATTTTTGGGATATTTTTGGGGTGTTTTGGGGTATCTCAGGTGGTTTTGGGTGTTTTTGGTGCATTTCAGGTGTTTTTGGGATATTTTCGGGGTATTTTTGGTGGGTTTTTTGGGTGTTTTCAGCATATTTCAGGTGTTTTTGGGATATTTTTGGGTTATTTTGGGATATTTCGGGATATTTTTGGGATATTTTTGGGATATTTTGGGATATTTCAGGTGTTTTTGGGATATCTCAGGTGTTTTTGGTGGGTTTTTTGGGTGTTTTTGGGTATTTTCAGGTGTTTTTTGGGGTTTTTTGGTGCATTTCAGGTGTTTTTGGGATATTTTGGGATATTTTCGGGATATTTTGAGATATTTTCGGGATATTTTGGGATATTTTGGGATATTTCAGGATATTTTTGGGATATTTTGGGATATCTTTGGGATATTTTGGGAAATCTTTGGGATATTTTGGGATATTTTTGGGATATTTTCGGATATTTTCGGGATATTTTTGGGATATTTTGGGATATTTTGGGATATTTTGGGATATCTCAGGTGGTTTTGGTGGGTTTTTTGGTATTTTTGGGGTATTTTCAGGTGTTTTTGGTGGTTTTTTGGGGTTTTTTGGGTATTTTTTAGGTGTTTTTGAGATATTTTGGGATATTTCAGGTGTTTTCGGGATATTTTTGGGATATTTTGGGTATTTTTAGGTGTTTTTGGGGCTATTTTGGGCTATTTTTGGGTATTTTTAGGTGTTTTTTGGGCTATTTCGGGTATCCCAGGTGTGCCCAGGTGCTCACAGCCCCTCCCCCGCACAGGTATTACTACAACAAGCGCATTTTGCACAAAACCAAAGGCAAGAGATTCACCTACAAGTTCAACTTCAACAAATTGGTTCTCGTTAATTATCCTTTCATCGACCTGGGGCTCGCAGGTGAGATGGGCGGGGCTGGGCGGGGCTGGGCGGGGCTGGGTGTGGCCAGGTGTAGCCCAGGTGTGGCCAGGTGGGGCTGGGCGGGGCCAAGGTGGGGCTGGGTGGGTCCAGGTGTGCCCAGGTGTAGCCCAGGTGTGGTCAGGGTGGGTCTGGGTGTGGTTTGGGTGTGGCCAGGTGTGGTGTGGGTGGGGCTGGGTGTGGCCAGGTGGGGCTGGGCGGGGCCAAGGTGGGACTGGGTGTGGCCAGGTGAGTTCAGGGTGGGGCTGGGTGTGGTCTGGGTGTGGCCAGGTGTACCCCAGGTGTGCCCAGGTGGGTCTGGGTGGGTCTGGGTGTAGCCAGGTGTACCCCAGGTGTACCCCAGGTGTGCCCTAGGTGTGCCCAGGTGGGTCTGGGTGTGGCCAGGTGTACCCCAGGTGTGCCCAGGTGTGCCCTAGGTGTGCCCAGGTGTGTCTGGCTGTGCCCAGGTGTGCCCCAGATGTGCCCTGGGTGTGGCCAAGTGTACCCCAGGTGTGGTCAAGGTGTGTCTGGGTGTGGCCAGGTGAGGTAACAGTGGGTCTGGGGGTGCCCCAGGTGTGCCCAGGTGTGGCCAGGTGAGGTCAGGGTGTGGCCAGGTGTAGCCCTGGTGTACCCCAGGTGTGCCCAGGTGAGGTCTGGGTGGGTCTGGGCATGGCCAGGTGTACCCCAGGTGTGGCCAGGTAGGTCTGGGTGTGGCCAGGTGTGCTCTAGGTGTGGCCAGATGTAGCTCAGGTGTGCCCAGGTGGGGCTGAGGGTGCCCAGGTGAGGTCAGGGTATGGGCAGGTGTACCCCAGGTGTGCCCAGGTGGGTCTGGGTGTGGCCAGGTGTGCTCTGGGGGTCCCCAGCTGTGGTCAAGGTGGGGCTGGGTGTGGCCAGGTGGGCTTGGGTGTGGTCTGGGGGTGGCCAGGTGTGGCCAGGTGTGGTCAGGGTGGGTCTGGGTGTGGCCAGGTGGGGCTGGGCGGGGTCAGGGTGTGGCCAGGTGTGCCCTGGGTGTGGTCAGGGTGTGGCCAGGTGGGTCTGGGTGTAGCCAGGTGTAGCCCAGGTGTGGCCAGGTGTGGTCAGGTATATCCTAGACATACCCAGGTGTGCTCAGGTGTGCCCTGGGTGTGGCCAGGTGAGGTCAGGGTGTGGCCAGGTGTGTCAGGGTGGGGTCTAGGCTTGGCCAGGTGTACCCCAGGTGTGCCCTGGGTGTGGCCAGGTGTGCTCTGGGGGTCCCCAGCTGTGGTCAAGGGGGGCTGGGTGTGGTCAGGGTGTGCCCAGGTGGGTCTTGGGGTGCCCAGGTGTGGTCAGAGTGGGTCTGGGTGTGGCCAGGTGAGGTTAGGATGGGGTGGGAAGGAGTGGGTGTGGTCTGGGTGTGCCCAGGTGTGCTCAGGTGTATTCTAGACATGCCCAGGTGGGTCCAGGTGTGCCCTGGATGTGCCCAGGTGTGCTCTGGCCATGCCCAGGTGTGCCCAGGTGAGGTCAGGGTGAGTCTGGATGTACTCAGGTGTGCCCAGGTGTGCTCAGGTGTATCCTAGACATGCCCAGGTGTGCCCAGGTGTGTCCAGATGGGGTTTGGGTGGGTCAGGGTGTGCCCAGGTGTGCCCTGGGGGTGCCCAGGTGGGTCTTGGAATGCCCAGGTGAGGTCAGGGTGGGTCTGGGCATGGTCAGGTGTGCCCCAGGTGTAACCCAGGTGTGCTCAGGGTGGGGCTGGGTGTGGCCAGGTGAGGTCAGGGTGTGGCCAGGTGGGGCTGGGTGGGTCCAGGTGTGCTCTGGGTGTGGCCAGGTGTGTCAGGGTGGGGTCTAGGCTTGACCAGGTGTGCCCAGGTGGGTCTGGGTGTGGCCAGGATGGGGCTGAGGGTGCCCAGGTTGTGCTCAGGTGTACCCTAGACATGCCCAGGTGGGTCCAGGTATGCTCTGGGTGTGTCCAGGTGTGCTCAGGGTGGGTCTGGGTGTGTCCAGGTGGGGTTTGGGTGTACCCAGGTGTGCCCAGGTGTGCCCTGGATGTACCCAGGTGTGCCCAGGTGTGCCCAGGGTGGGTCTGGGTGTGTCCAGGTGTGTCAGGGTGGGGTCTAGTCTTGACCAGGTGTGCCCAGGGTGGGTCTGGGTGTGGCCAGGTGTACCCCAGGTGTGTCCTGGGTGTGGTCAGGGTGTGGCTGGGGGTGCCCAGGTGTGGTCAAGGTGAGGCTGGGTGTGGTCTGGGGGTGCCCAGGTGTGCCCCAGGTGTGGCCAGATGTAGCTCAGGTGTGCCCAGGTGTGTCTTGGGGTGCGCAGGTGAGGTCAGGATGGGTCAGGGTGGGTCTGGGTGTGGCCAGGTGTACCCCAGGTGTGCCCAGGTGTGCTCAGGGTGTGGCCAGGTGTTTCCAGGTATATCCTAGAGATGCCCAGGTGGGTCCAGGTGTGCTTAGGTGTGTCTTGGGGTGCCCAGGTGAGGTCAGGGTATGGTCAGTTGTACCCCAGGTGTGCCCAAGGTGTAGCCCAGGTGTGTCAGGGTGGGTCTGGGTGTGCCCAGGTGTGCTCAGGTGTACCCTAGACATGCCCAGGTGTGCCCTGGGTGTGGCCAGGTATAGCCCAGGTGTGTCCAGGTGTGCTCAGGGTGTGGCTGGGTGTGGCCAGGTGTGGTCAGGGTGGATCTGGGTGTGTCCAGGTGGGGTTTGGGTGGGTCTAGGGGTGCCCCAGGTGTGCCCAGGTGTGCCCTGGATGTACCCAGGTGTGCCCAGGGTGGGTCTGGCTGTGTCCCCCCCCAGGCCACACCCCCATCGCTAACCCCTCCCCCTCCCCCTCTCTCCCCTCCCCCTCCCCCCGCAGGTCCCCCGCTGCCGCAGAGCGCCCCCCCCCTCCCCTCGGGGGGTTCCCACTTCCGCTTCCCGCCCCTCGCCGGCCCCTCCCCCGGCCCCTCTCCCCTCCCCTCCCCACCCCGAGCCCCCCTCCTCGCCCCTCCCCCTCCCCCTTCGCCCCTCCCCGCCGCCTGGGCTCGCTCAGCGACGGTTCCGGAGAACCGGAAGAGGCTCCCCGCCCCTCCCACCCCGCCCTCCCCACCCCCGGCGGCGGGGGAGGGCGGCGGCGGCTTCCGGCCCCTCCCCACCACCACCCCGCCCCTCCCCCTCCCCCAGGGGCTGTTCCGCCTCTACCCCTCCCCCCGCGACCCCCCGCTCAGCCCCTTCCCCCCCATCTCCCCCCTGGGCGGGGGAGGGGCGGGGGGGCTGCTGGCCCCTCCCCCCGCTCCCCTCACCCCCTCCCCCACCCTCAGCCCGCTGTTCGGGGGCGGTGGGGGAGGGGCGGCCGCGGGGAATTGTGGGAGCTCCGGAGGGTCTCACTTCTCCTTCTCGGCGGAGGACCTGCAGCGCGCCCTGGCGGCGCAAACGCGCAGCGTCCTGAGTTACCACCTGAGCCCCAGAGCCTTCCTGCCCTGCCCCCACCCCGCCCTCATCCTGCCCCTCCCCCACCGCCCCCCCCCCCACCCCTCCCCCACCCCCTCCCCCACCCCCCTTCCCCTTCAAACTCCAACCCCCCCCGCCGGGAAAGAGGCAAAAACCGCGGGAGAAAGCGGCGGGGGAGGGGCGCGGGGTGGGGGAGGGGCGCGGGGTGGGGAGGGAGACCCTCGGCCCCTCCCTCCCCCTCCCCCACCCCCCACCGCCCCCCTCCCCCCCCCAGATCAAGGTGGAGGTGATGTCGGAGGAGGAGCTGGAGGTGGAGGAGCTCAGCGAGGAGGAGGATGATGAAGATGAGGATGATGATGATGATGATGACGATGATGATGATGATGACGTGTTCCCAGCCGCCCCTCCCCCACCCCAGAAGGGGGAGGGGCCTCCCGGAGGGGGTGGGGGAGGGGCTCGGGGGGTTTCCCCTCCCCCCCGCGTGCCGCTCAAGCTGAGGTTCAAGCGGCGCTGGCGGGAGGGTGGGGGAGGGGCGGAGGGGGTGGGGGAGGGGCAGGGGGTGGGGGAGGGGAACGGGGGGAGGGGCCGCCGGGCGAGCGCCGAGCTGCACAGGGCGACCGCCCAGCTCTCCCTGGAGTCTTAAATTTTTGGGTGGGAGTCGCCCC
>NW_028147279.1:296671-321046 GCF_008360975.1 Lichenostomus cassidix | reverse complement strand
AAGGGGCTGAGAAAAGGGTGGGGGAGGGGCGGAATGATGGGATGCCCCTCCCCCCATCGCCCCTCCCCCACCCGCCCCTCCCCCACTGCCTTAAAGGGGCTCCGAACGAGTGGGGGAGGGGCGGAAGGATGGGATTCCCCTCCCCCCACCCCACCAACCCCGAATTTTGGGGTTTTTTTTTTTCCCCCCCTTTTCCCCTCCCCCCGCCGGAAGTGGGGGGGGTTGGGGGAGGGGCTTCGTGCAGGGATTTTTAAAAAGGGGGAGGGGCTTGAGAAAGCCACGCCCCCCGAGAGGTTAGGGCTGCCTTGATTGGGGGAGGAAACCCGGAAGTGGGCGGAGCTTCCTGGGGAAGGGTGGAGAGCCCAAAAATTGGGGGGAAAAATCCCAAAAAATGGGGAAAAATATCCCAAAAAATGGGAAAAAATTCCAAAAAATGGGGAAAAATATCCCAAAAAATGGGAAAAAACATCCAAAAAATTGGGGGAAAAAATATCCCAAAAAATGGGGAAAAAATATCCCAAAAAATGGGAAAAATATCCCCAAAAAATGGGAAGAAAATCCCAAAAAATGGGGAAAAATTTCCCAAAAAATGGGAAAAAACATCCCAAAAAATGGGGAAAAATATCCCAAAAAATGGGAAAAAATATTCCAAAAAATGGGAAAAAATATCCCCAAAAATGGGGAAAAAAATCCCAAAAAATGGGAAAAATATCCGAAAAAAATGGGGAAAAAAAATCACAAAAAATGGGAAAAAATATCACAAAAGTTGGGGAGAAAACCTCAAAAGTGGGAAAAAAGCCATAAATGGGGGGGAAAAAACCCCCAAAATGGGGAAAAATATCCCAAAAATGGGGAAAAACCCAAAAAAGAAGGGAAAAAAACACCCAAAAAATGGGAAAAAACACCCAAAAAATTGAGAAAAAATCCAAAAAAATGGGAAAAAATTTTAAAAAATGGGGGAAAAACACCCAAAAATGGGGGAAAATCAAAAAAAATTAGGGTTTTATCCCCAAAAAATTGGGGTTTTATTGCCCAAAAATTTGGGGTTTTTTTTCCCAAAAAATTGGGTTTTATTCCCAAAAAAATTGGGGTTTTATTCCCCAAAAAATTGGGGTTTTTGCTCCCAAAAAATTAGGGTTTTATCCCCAGAAAACTGGGATTTTATTCCCAAAACCAAAAGGGTTTTAGTCCTAAAAAATTTGGGTTTTTTTCCCCAAAAATTTGGGGTTTTATTCCCCCAAAAATTCAGGTTTTATTCCCCAAAAAATTGGGGGGGTTTTTCCCAAAAATTGGGGTTTTATCCCCAAAAATTTGGGATTTTATCCCCAAAAATTTGGGATTTTATTCTCCCAACAAAACCAGGTGAAACCCCCAAAAATTTGGGGTTTTTCCCCAAAAATTGGGGTTTTATTCCAAAAAAAATTGGGTTTTATCCCCAAATTTGAAGGTTTTTTTCCCAAAAATTGGAGTTTTATTCCCAAAATATTGGGATTTTTCCCCAAATTTGGGGTTTTATCCCCAAAAATTGGGATTTTATCCCCAAAAATTTGGGTTTTTTTCAAAAAAATTAGCGTTTTAGTCTCCAAAAATTTGGGGTTTTGCCCTCAAAAATTGGGTTTTTTGCCCTCCAAAAATTAGGGTTTTATCCCCAAAATTTGGGGTTCTATTCCTCAAAAAAAATGGGTGAAACTCCCAAAAATTCAGGTTTTAGTCCCCAAAAAATTGGGGGTTTTTTTCCCAAAAATTAAGGGTTTTATCCCCAAAAGTTTTGGGATTTTTTTCCCCCAAAAATTTGGGGTTTTTTTCCCCCAAAATTTGGGTTTTCTCCCCCCAAAAAAAGGGTAAAACCCCCCAAAAATTTAATCAAAAACGGGTTCTATTCTCCCCTCCCAAAAAAAAAAGCACAAATCCGAATTTTTAAAATTTTTTTTTTTAAATTTTTTTTTAAAATATTTTGTCCCCCAAAAAATGCAAATGAGGTGGGGGGAGGGGCCGCCGGCACAGCCCCTCCCCCACCCGGACGTTTTATTTTTCCCTCCCAATTTTTATTTTTAATATTTTGGGGGAAAAAAATCTCAATTTTTTGGGTTTTTCCTCTCCTCCTCCTCCCTCCCCCACTCCTTGTACAAACTGCTTCATTGTAACCAAAAATTTGGGGTTGGGAGGGGTGGGGGAGGGGCGGCTGGGGGGTGGGGGGGAGGGCTGGGGGGGTCTCAAGTGCCTGGGGAGGGTGGGGGAGGGGCGGGGTGGGGGAGGGGCGGGTGGGGAGGGAAGTTCTTCCCGAAGCCTTATTGAACAGAAATTGCTGTAAATAGCCTTGGGGGTGGGGAGGGGAGGGAGGGGAGGGGGAGGGGCGGGTGGGGGAGGGGCGAGGGGAGGAAAAAGAAAAAATTTGGGGAAAAAAAAAAAAAAAAGAAGCTCTGAGAATGTAATTCAAGTGGAGAAAAAAAAATGTTAATTAATTAAATAACCGATTGAAAAAAAAAAAAAATTCAACGTTTCCTAGGAAATTTGCGGCAGATTTCCCGCCAAAAAATATCCCAAATTTCCCGCCAAAAATCTTTGGGATTTCCCGCCAAAATCTTCGGGATTTCCCGCCAAAATCTCAGAGATTTCCCGCCAAAAATCTCCCAGATTTTCTGCCAAAATTGCCAAGATTTCCCGCCAAGATTTCCCGCCGAAATATCAGTGATTTTCCCGCCAAAATCGCCGAGAATTCCCGCCAAAATCTGAGTGATTTCCCGCCAAAGATCTCCAAGATTTCCCGCCAAAATCCTCAGCAATTTCCAGCCAAAAATCTCAATTATTTCCCGCCAAAATTGCTGAGATTTCCCGCCAAAACCTCACAGATTTCCCGCCGAAATAGCAATGATTTTCCCACCAAAATCGTCACAATTTCCCGCCAAAGATCTCAAGAGATTTCCCGCCAAAAGCTCAATTATTTCCTGCCAAAATTCTCAGAAATTTCCCGCCAAAATCTTCAGGGATTTCCCGCCAAAATATCAAGAGATTTCCTGCCAAAAATTGCCGAGATTTCCCGCCAATTCTCCAGCGATTTCCCGCCAAAATCTCCCAAATTTCCCACCAGAATTTTAGGGATTTCCCGCCAAAATTGCAGAAATTTCCCGCCAAAACCTCAGCAATTTCCCACCACATTTCCATGGATTTCCCGCCAAAATCTCAGCAATTTCCCGCCAAAATCTCTCCTCCCATTTCCCGGAAGTCCCAGGCTCATTTCCGGGTCATTTCCGGGTCACTTCCGGGTCTCTCAGGCCGTTTCCCACCCCCGGCGTCACTTCCGGTGTTTTCCCACCGTTGCCTAGCAACGCCGCAATCCCACCGCCCATTTCCGGTTTCCCGTCATGCCCCGCGCGCCGCAGCCAATCACCTTCCCCTCCCGTTGCTAAGCAACGCCGCCTCGCTCCACTTCCGGGTTGTCGCGTCGCTCGGCGACATCCAATCAGCTGCCAGCGCTGATTTTTGGGCTCCAAATTCAATCTTTCGGTTCCCAGAGTCGATTTTTGGCTTCCCAAACTCTCTTTTTGCTATTTTTCGCCATTTTTCGCCATTTTCGGGGCGATTTTCCGCTTTTTTCCGGGTTTTTTCCTCTCCGACCAATCAGCGAGAGATACGTCATCGGGGGCGTGGTCTGTGCGGTGGGCGCGGCCAGGGCGGTGGGCGTGGCCAGGGCTGCTCACGTGTTCGCGCACGCGGCGGAGCACGTGCGGCGGCACGAGGGGGCGTGGCCAGGCTGGGGGCGTGGTTAGGGGCGTGGCTTGGGGCTGGGGGCGTGGCCTGGAGGAGGGGGCGTGGCCAGCGGGTTTCTCCTCCTCCTCTCCTGCCGCTGGTCGCGATTTTGGCGCTTCTGTCGCGACAGGGAGAGGAGGAGGGAGGGGAGAGAGCCGGAAATGGGGGAATTCACCCCAAAAATAGAGGGAAATCCCAAAAAATAAAGGGAAACCCTAAAAATAAAGGGGAGAGAGCCGGAAATGGGGGAATTCACCCCAAAAATAATGGGAAATCCCAAAAAATAAAGGGAAATCCCCAAAATAAAGGCGAGAGACCCGAAAAGAAAGGGGAGAGTCCCGAAAAATAGGGGGAGAGTCCCGGAAAATAGAGGGAAACCCTAAAAAATAGAGGAAAATCCAAAAAAAAAAGCAGGGAAAGACCCGAAAATTAGGGGATTTACCCCAAAAATAAGGGGAGAATCCTGAAAAATAGAGGGAAAGACCAAAAAATAAAGGGAAACCCTAAAAATAAAGGGGAGAGACCCGAAAATGGAGAGATTTGCCCCAAAAATAGGGGGAGAGTCCAAAAAATATAGAGGGAAACCCCAAAAAAATAGCGGGAAATCCCCACAAAAATAGAGGGAAAGTCCCGAAAATATGGAGATTCACCCCAAAAAAAATACAGGGAAAGTCCCGAAAATTAGGGGATTTACCCCCAAAAATAGGGGGAGAGTCCTGAAAAATAGAGGGAAACCCTAAAAAATAGAGGAAAAAAAAAAAAAAATACAGGAAAATCCAAAAAAAATTAGGGAAAGTCCCAAAAAAAAACGGGGAAAAACCCGGAAATGGGAGAATTCACCCCAAAAAATGCAGGGAAAGTCCCGAAAATATGAAAAATTCACCCCAAAAATAAGGAGAGTCCCGAAAAATAGAGGGAAACCCTAAAAAATAGAGGGAAACCCTAAAAAAAATACAGGGAAAGCCTAAAAAACAGGGAAAGAACCAAAAAAATACGGGGAAACCCCGAAAATTAAGGGATTCACCCCAAAAAATACAGGGAAACCCTAAAAATATGGGGATTCACCCCAAAAATACAGGGAAATTCCCAAAAAATACAGGGAAAGCCCCAAAAAAATACAGCGAACCCCCAAAAAATACAGGGAAATTCCCAAAAAATAAAGGAAATGCCCCAAAAACCAGGGAAATCCCCAAAAAGAGGGAAACCCTTTAAAAAAATACAGGAAAATCCCCAAAAATACGGGGAGAGTCTCGAAAATTAAGCGATTCACCCCAAAAATATGGGGAAATCCCCAAAAAATACAAGGAAACCCCAAATTTTCCCCCAAAATCACAGGAAAAACCCCCAAAAAACCAAAATGATCACCCCCCAAAACCCCAAAACCGCAGGTTTTTCCCAAAAAAACCCCAAATTTCCCCGAAAAAGCCCCAAATTTTCCCAAAAAAACCCCAAATCTCCCCCCAACAACCTCAACTTTTTCCCCAAAATCCTAAATTTTCCCCCAAAAACCCCAAATTTTCCCCCAAAACAGAGGGAAAATCCCAAATTTTGCCCAAAACCCCTAAATTTTCCCCCAAACCCCAAATTTTCCCCCAAAACACAGGAAAACCCCCAAAGCCTCCAAATTTTCCTCAAAAACCCCAAATTTTCCCCCAAAAACCCCAAATTTTCCCCCAAAACCCCAAAATTTTCCCCAAAAACCCCAAGTTTTCCCCAAAACCCCCAAATTTTCCCAGATTTCCCAAAAAAACCCCAAATTTCCCAAAAATACCCCAAATTTTCCCCGATTTCCCTTCCCGGCCGCCGGTGGGCGTGGCCTAGACTGTGGGCGTGGTTTTCTCCCCGCCCAAGGGGCGTGGTCTCCCCTCGGCCACGCCCCCGCACGTGGGTCACGTGGGCGGGCGCGCGGCGGCCGCGTGTGGAAGGGGCGTGGCCGAGGCCGAGGGGGCGTGGCCAGGGAGGGCGGCGCATGCGCGGAGCGATCGAAGGTGCCAGAAGGATCCGGGCGGCGGAGGCGGCGGAGCAGGTGAGGGGAGAGGGGCGGCGAGACCACCGGGGGGGTCGGGGAGGAGAGGGGGGAGCCCCGGGAGAGGAGGTTTGTGAGGGGAAACCCGCCTTGAAGGGGGTTCTGAGGGGGTTTGGGGGAGTTCTGAGGATTTGGGGGATTTAGAGGGGAAACCCGCCTTAAAGGGGGTTCTGAGAGGATTTGGGGGAGTTCTGAGGGGATCTAGAGGGGTTCTGAGGGGGTTTGGGGGGATTTGTGAGGGGAAACCCACCTTAAAGGGGGTTCTGAGGGGATTTGGGGGAGTTCTGAGGGGATTTGTGAGGGGAAACCCACCCTAGAGGGGGTTCTGAGGGGATTTGTGAGGGGAAAGTGTCACCGGAGGGGCTCTGGAGGGGATTTGTGAGAAGAAACCCACCTTAAAGGGGGTTCTGAGGGGGTTTGGGGGAGTTCTGAGGGGATCTAGAGGGGTTCTGAGGGGATCTGTGAGGAGAAACCCACCTTAAAGGGGGTTCTGAGGGGATTTGTGAGGGGAAACCCACCTTAAAGGGGGTTCTGAGAAGATTTGGGGTGCTTTTGAGAGGATCTAGAGGAGTTCTGAGGGGGTTTGTGAGGGGAAACCCACCTTAAAGGGAGTTCTGAGGGGGTTTAGGGGAGTTCTGAGGGGATCTAGAGGGGTTCTGAGGAGATTCGTGAGGGGAAAACACCCTTTAAGGGGGTTCTGAGGGGATTTGTGAGGATCTGTGAGGGGAAACCCACCTTAAAGGGGGTTCTGAGGGGATTTAGAGGAGTTCTGAGGGGGTTTGTGAGGGGAAAGTGTCACCGGAGGGGCTCTGGAGGGGATTTGTGAGGAGAAACCCACCTTAAAGGAGGTTCTGAGGGGATTTGGGGGAGTTCTGAGGGGATTTGGGGGGAGATCTGAGGGGATTTGTGAGGGGAAAGTGTCACCGGAGGGGCTCTGAAGGCATTTGGGGGAGTTCTGAGGAGATTCGTGAGGGGAAAACACCCTTTAAGGGGTTCCTGAGGAGATCTGAGAGGATCTGGGAGGGGAAAACACCCTTTAAGGGGTTCCTGAGGGGATTTGGGGAAATTTGTGAGGGGAAACTCACCTTAAAGGGGGTTCTGAGGGGGTTTGGGGGAATTCTGAAGGGATCTAGAGGAGTTCTGAGGAGATTCGTGAGGGGAAAACACCCTTTAAGGAGTTCCTGAGGGGATTTGGGGGGATTTGTGAGGGGAAACCCACCTTAGAGGGGGTTCTGAGGGGATTTGGGGTACCTTTGAGGGGATTTAGAGGAGTTCTGAGGGGATTTGTGAGGGGAAACTCCTCCCGGAAGGACTCTGAGTGGTTTTGGGGTGGATCTGAGGAGCTTTAGGGTGGATCTGGGTAGTTTTGGGGTAGATCTGAGGGGTTTTAGGGTAAATATGAGGAGCTTTAGGGTGGATCTGAGGGGTTTAGGGTAGATCCGAGTGGTTTTTGGGGTGAATCTGAGGATTTTAGGGTAGATCCGAGTGGGTTTTGGGGTGAATCTGAGGGGTTTTGGGGTGAATCTGAGGGGTTTTGGGGTGGATCTGAGAGTTTTAGGGTAGATATGAGGGTTTTTTGGGGTGAATCTGAGGGTTTTAGGGTGAATCTGAGGGTTTTAGGGTAGATCCGAGCGATTTTGGGGTGAATCCTAGCGATTCTGGGGCGATCCCACCCCACAAACCCCCCAAAAAACCCCCAAAAAACCCCCAAACTCACCCTCAACTCTCCCTTTTTTGGCGTCCCAGCTCAGCACATTTTGGCGACCGAGCCGGGGCAGGGCGGGCCGAGGTGACACCACCGCTTGTCACCACCTCCCCAACTGTCCCCAACCCCCCCGCCAGGTGCCACCGCCAGGTCACCGCCACCACCCCCTCCCGCTGTCCCCACCACCGTGGAGTCGCTGCGCGCTCTCTCCCAGCTCCACACCCCGCCGGGGGTTGGGGACAGCGGTGACGCCCGCGGTGACAAAAGCCACCCGAGGCCAGCGGCGATGTCGCGGCCGCCGTGGGACGAGGAGGAGTGTCTGGACTACTACGGCATGTGGTCACTGCACCGCCTCTTCGAGGTCATCGGCCACCAGCTGACCGCCGGCGAGGTGGCCTTGCTGTCCTTCCTGCTGGACGAGTCCCTCCCGCCGGACCGCGAGGGTGACAGCGAGGGTGACAGCGAGGGGACGCCGTCCGGCCGGGGAGGTGGCCGCAGGGAGGGCTTGGGGACAGCGAGGAGCGGCGTGGAGCTGCTGCTGGAGCTGGAGAGGAGGGGGTTGTGTCACGAGGGGGACTTGGGACACCTGAGGGAGCTGCTGCGGCTGGTGACACGGCACGACCTGCTCAGGTGTGTCACCCTCAAGAGGCCACGGCCGGGTGAGTGTCACTTGTGTCACCTGTGTCACGTGTGTCACCTGTCTGTCCTGTGTCACCTGTGTTACGTGTGTCACCTGTCTGTCCTGTGTTACCTGTGTGTCCTGTCTGTGTTAGCCACACCCCGCTGTGTGTCACCTCCCTCTGTCACCTCCCTGTGCCACCTGTAGCCTCTGTCACCTCCCTGTGGCACCTCCCTGTGGCACCTCCCTGTGTCACCCTGAAGAGGCCGAGGCCTGGTCAGTGTCACCTGTGTCATCTGTGCCACCTGTGTCACCTGTCTGTCCTGTCTGTGTCAGCCACACCCCCCTGTGTGTCACCTGTAGCCTCCTGTCACCTCTCTCTGTCACCTCCCAGTGTCACCTCCCTGTGTCACACTGAAGAGGCTGAGGCCTGGTCAGTGTCACCTGTGTCACCTCCCTGTGTCACCCCTGTCACCTGCCAGTGTCACCCATGGTCTCTGTCACCCCCCTGTGTCACCTCCCTGTGTCACCTCTCTCTGTCACCCTGAAGCGGCCGAGGCCTGGTCAGTGTCACCTGTGTCACCTGTGCCACCTGTGTCACCTGTCTGTCCTGTCTGTGTCACCTCTCTGTGTCAGCCACACCCCCTATAGCCTCTGTCACCTCCCAGTGTCACCCCCCTGTGTCACCTCCCTCTGTCACCTCCCTGTGCCACCCTGAAGAGGCTGAGGCCTGGTCAGTCTCACCTGTGTCACCTCCCTGTGTCACCCCTGTCACCTGCCAGTGTCACCCATGGTCTCTGTCACCCCCCTGTGTCACCCCCTGTGTCCCCCTGTCACCCCAAAGCCACCTCTGTGTCACCCCAATGTCCCCTTTGTCACCCCAGTGTCACTCTGATGTCCCCTTTGTCACCCCAGTGCCACCTGTGTGTCACCCTGATGTCCCCCTGTCACCCCTCTGTGTCACCCCGATGTCCTCCTGTCCCTCCAAAGCCACCTCTGTGTCACCCTGATGTCCCTCTCTGTCACCCCAGTGCCACCTCTCTGTCCCCCCAGTGCCACCCCTGTGTCACCCCAATGTCCCCCTGTCCTTCTAAAGCCACCTCAGTGTCACCCCGATGTCCCCTTTGTCACCCCAAAGCCACCCCAGTGTCCCCCTGATGTCCCTCTGTCACCCCAGTGTCACCCCAGTGCCACCTCTGTGTCACTCTGATGTCCCCCTGTCCTTCTAAAGCCACCCCAGTGTCACCCCAATGTCCCCTTTGTCACCCCAAAGCCACCCCAGTGTCCCCCTGATGTCCTTCTGTGTCACCCCAGTGCCACCTCTGTGTCACCCTGATGTCCCCCTGTCCCTCTGAAGCCACCTCTGTGTCACCCCAATGTCCCTCTCTGTCACCCCAGTGTCACTTTGATGTCCCCTCTGTCCCCCTGCCCCTCCAGTGCCACCCCAGTGTCACCCTGATGTCATTGTATCCCTCTAAAGCCACCTCTGTGTCACCCTGATGTCCCCTTTGTCACCCCAAAGTCACCTCTGTGTCACTCCAATGTCCCCTCTGTCACCCCCCAGTGTCACCCACAGTCTCTGTCACCTCGCTGTGTCAGCCACACCCCCCTGTCACCTGCCAGTGTCACCTGCCAGTGTCACCCATAGCCTCTGTCATCCCCCTGTGTCACCTTGATGTCCTCTCTGTCCCCTCTGTCCCTCTAAAGCCACCTCTGTGTCACCCTGATGTCCCCTTTGTCACCCCAGTGTCACCCTGATGTCCTTGTGTCCCTCCAGTGCCACCTGTGTGTCACCCTGATGTCCCCCTGTCACCCTTCTGTGTCACCCCAATGTCCCCTTGTCCCTCTAAAGCCACCTCTGTGTCACCCCAATGTCTCCTTTGTCACCCCAAAGCCACCCCAGTGTCCCCCTGATGTCCCTCTGTCACCCCTCTGTGTCACCCCACTGTCCCTCTCTGTCCCCCCAGTGCCACCTCGATGTCCCCCTGTCCCTCTAAAGCCACCTGTGTGTCACCCTGATGTCCCCCTGTCACCCCAGTGTCCCCCAATGTCCCCTCAATGTCCCCTTTGTCCCCCCAGTGCCACCCTGATGTCCCCTTTGTCCCCCCAGTGCCACCCCGTGGCTCTGCTCTCTGACCTCTGTCCCTCTCTGTCCCCACAGTGTCCCCCGAGCGTGTCACCTGTGTCCCCGTGGTTGGGGACAGCTGTCCGAGCCACAGCCGGCCACAGCCTGAGCACTGGGAGACAGGTGAGGTCACCTTGGGGTCACTTTGGGGTCACTTTGGGGTCACTTTGGGGTCATTTTGGTGTCATTTGGTCACTTTGGGTCATTTTGGGGTCATTTTGTGTCACCTTGGGGTCACTCTGAGGTCACTTTGGGTCACTTTGGGGTCACTCCATGGTCACTCTGTGGTCACTCTATGGTCACTCAGTGGTCACTCTGGTCACTCAGTGGTCACACAATGGTCACTCTATGGTCACTATAGTCACTCAGTGGTCATTCTGGTCACCCTATGGTCACTCCGTGGTCACTCTCTGGTGACTCCATGATCACTTTGGTCACTCTGTGGTCATTTTGTGGTCACTCTGGTCACTTTGGTCACTCTGTGGTCACTCTGGTCACTCCATGGTCACTCAGTGTCACTCTGTGGTCACTCTATGGTCACTATGGTCACTCAGTGGTCACTCACTGGTCATTCAGTGGTCACTTTCTGGTCACTCTGGTGTCACTCAGGGGTCACTCTGGTCACTCAGTGGTCACTCTATGGCCACTCATGATCACTGTATGGTCACTCAGTGGTCACTCAGAGTCACTCAGTGGTCACTCACTGGTCACTCTGGTCACTCAGAGGTCACTCACTGGTCACTGCATGGTCACTCTATGGTCACTCCATGGTCACTGTGGTCACTCAGTGGTCACTCTGGTCACTCACTGGTCACTCAGTGGTCACTCACTGGTCACTCACTGGTCACTCACTGGTCACTCACTGGTCACTCTCTCCCCTCAGCCTCCAGCAGCTCCACCTCTGCGAAGCGAAAGCGAAATTCCCGAAATTCCCGAAATTCCCGAAATTCCCGAAGTTCCCGAAATTCCAGAAATTCCCGAAATTCCCGAAATTCGCAGAATTCCCGCGGCCGGCCGCGAGTGACCAGCCAGGACAGCCAGGAGCCTCCGGCCAAAGTCACCTGCGGTACGAACCGGACAGCCCAGTTTGGGATGGGAAATCCCAGTTTGGGATAAACTGGGAGAGAAACCAGTATGGGACTGGGACAGACTGGGAGAGACTGGGAGAGACTGGGAGGGAAACCAGTTTGGGATAAACTGGGAGGGAAACCAGTTTGGGATGGGAAATCCCAGTTTGGGATAAACTGGGAGAGACTGGGAGGGAAACCAGTTTGGGACTGGGAGAGACTGGGAGAGACTGGGAGAGACTGGGAGGGAAACCAGTTTGGGATGGGAAATCCCAGTTTGGGATAAACTGGGAGAGACTGGGAGAGGAAATCCCAGTTTGGGACTGGGACAGACTGGGATAAACTGGGAGGGAAACCAGTTTGGGACTGGAAAATACCAGTTTGGGACTGGGAGAGACTGGGATAGAATGGGAGGAAAACCAGTTTGGGACTGGGAGAGACTGGGAGGGAAACCAGTTTGGGACTAGGAAATCCCAGTTTGGGACTGGGAGAGGAAATCCCAGTTGGGGACTGGAACAGACTGGGACAGACTGGGAGAGAAACCAGTTTGGGACTGGGAGAGACTGGGAGGGAAACCAGTTTGGGGATGGGAAATCCCGGTTTGGAACTGGGACAGACTGGGAGGGAAACCAGTTTGTAACTGGAGATCCCAGTTTGGAACTGGGAGAGAAACCAGTTTGGGATTGGAAAATCTCAGTTTGGAACTGGGACGGGCTGGGAGACAAACTGGGAGAGAAACCAGTTTGAGATGGGAAATCCCAGTTTGGGACTGGGAGAGACTGGGAGGGAAACCAGTTTGGGATGGAAAATCCCAGTTTGGAACTGGGACAGACTGGGAGAGAAACCAGTTTGGGACTGGGACAGACTGGGAGCACTGGGACAGCTGGACATCAACAGGAACTGGGCAAACTGGGAGAACTGGGAGAGCAAACTGGGCAAACTGGGAGAACTGGGAGAGCAAACTGGGCAAACTGGACCTGCAGGGAAACTCCTGGGCTTGGAGGGAAACTGAGTCACTGGGAGCACTGGGGATACTGGGAGCCAGTTTGGGCCTGTCAACTCCCAGCCCTTACTGGTTGACTGGATACTGGTCTATACTGGTTTAACTGTATACTGGTTTTACCCATTTTCCACCCTTTTTACCATTTTTCACCGTTTTTCCCTTTTCTCCCGAAGACATCCCTCAGAGTTGCGCTAGTACTGCGAGCACGACTGGGTTACACTGACCCATACTGGTCTATACTGGTTTACACTGTTCCATACTGGTTTATACTGGTTTTAACCCCATTTTTACCCATTTTTCACTGGTTTTTAACCCTTTTCTCCCCAGACATCCGCCTCAGGGTCCGCGCTGAGTACTGTGAGCATGACTGGGTTATACTGGTCCATACTGGTCCATACTGGTCTATACTGGTCTATACTGGTTTTTAACCCATTTTTACCCATTTTTTCACCGTTTTTAACCCTTTTCTCCCCAGACATCCATCTCTGAGTCCCCGCCGAGTACTGCGAGCACGACTGGGTTATACTGACCCATACTGGTTTATACTGGTCTATACTGGTTTATACTGGTCACCCACACCCACCACACCAACCCAACAACACCCCCCCCCAACCACACACCCCCACCCAACCCAACCAACCCAACACCACAACCACACCACCACCCAACACCACCCAACCCCAACCCAAACACACCAACACAATTCCAACTGGTTTTTACTGGTTTTAACCCATTTTTACTCATTTTTTTCACTGGTTTTTAACCCTTTTCTCCCCAGACATCCGCCTGAGGGTCCGCGCCGAGTACTGCGAGCACGACGTCGCCCTTACTGGGTTATACTGGTTTATACTGTTCCATACTGGTTTTTACTGGTCTATACTGGTTTTACCTATTTTCTAACTGGTTTTCACTGGTTTTTAACCCTTTCCTCCCCAGACATCCGCCTGAGGGTCCGCGCCGAGTACTGCGAGCACAACCTCGCCCTTACTGGTTTATACTGGTCTATACTGGTTTATACTGGTCTATACTGGTTTATACTGGTCTATACTGGTTTTTAACCCATTTTTCACCATCCACACCCACACCAACCCCAACACCCCACCCCCAACCACACACACACACCCAACAACCAACTTTTCACTGGTTTTTAACCCTTTTCTCCCCAGACATCCGCCTGAGGGTCCGCGCCGAGTACTGCGAGCACGACTGGGTTACACTGACCCATACTGGTCCATACTGGTCTATACTGGTCTATACTGGTTTTTAACCCATTTTTACCCATTTTTCACTGGTTTTTAACCCTTTTCTCCCCAGACATCCGCCTGAGGGTCCGCGCCGAGTACTGCGAGCACGACGTCGCCCTTAAGTCTTTACTCTCTCTATACTGGTCTATACTGGTTTTTACTGGTTTTACCTATTTTCTAACTGGTTTTCACTGGTTTTCACTGGTTTTTAACCCTTTTCTCCCCAGACATCCGTCTCCGTGTCCGCGCCGAGTACTGCGAGCACGACTGGGTTATACTGACCCATACTGGTCTATACTGGTTTATACTGGTCTATACTGGTTTTCACTGGTTTTTAACCCTTTTCTCCCCAGACATCCGTCTCCGCGTCCGCGCCGAGTACTGCGAGCACGACGTCGCCCTGCGCCGCTCGGTCTCGTCCAGCCGGCCCCGCGGCCCCGGCCGCCAGCTGGACGTCTTCAGCCAGGCCAGCGGCGTCCTCAAGTCCCGCGACTTGGGGTCCATCCTGTGTGACATCAAGTTTTCGGAACTGTCCTACCTGGAGGCGTTTTGGGGAGATTACCTGAGCGGAGCTCTGCTGGAGGCGCTGAAAGGTGTTTTCCTGACCGATGGCCTGAGGAGGGCAGTGGGCAGGGAGGATGTCCGGCTGCTGGTCAGTGTGGATCAGGATGACTACGAGGCTGGCAGGAGGTTGTTGTTGAGGGCGCAGGGGGGGAGGGGACGGCCTGGGGACAGGGGGGACAGCAGGGGGGTCAGGGGACAGCCAGGGGACAGCAGGGACAGCGGGGAGGTCAGGGGGGTCAGGGGACACAGAGGGGACAGCAGGGGACAGAGAGGGGACAGTGGGGACAGAATGGACAGCAGGGAGATGAGGGGACAGTCAGGGGACAGAGTGGACAGTGAGGTGGCAGGGACAGCCAGGGGACAGGGGGACACGGACAACACAGGGGGGTCAGGGGACACAGAGGGGACAGCAGGGGACAGAGAGGGGACAGTGGGGACAGAATGGACAGCAGGGAGATGAGGGGACAGTCAGGGGACAGAGTGGACAGTGAGGTGGTCAGGGGACAGCCAGGGGACAGTGGGGACACTGGAGAGGTCAGGGGACAGAGAGGGGTCAATGAGGACAGTGGGGACAGCAGAGGACAGCAAGGGGATGGAGTGGACAGAGTGGACAACAGGGGACAGAGAGGGGACAGTGGGGTGGTCAGGGGACAGAGAGGGGACAGAGTGGACAGTGAAGAGGTCAGGGGACAGCAGGAGGGTAGAGTGGACAGCAGGATGGTCAGGGGACACAGAGGGGACAATGAGGGCAGTGGGGACAGCAGGGACAGAATGGACACTGGAGAGGTCAGGGGACAGCCAGGGGACAGAGTGGACAGCAGGATGCTCAGGGGACAGAGGGGACAGAGAGGGGACAATGTGGCCATCAGGGGGCTCAGGGTGAGGAGGGGGAGGGGCAGGGAGGGAGGGGGAGGGTCGAGGGGCTGAAGGGGTTAAAGGTCAGTGGGGGAGGAGCTGAAAATTTGGGGTTCTGAGGATGGAAAAATCCTGAAAATGGGGAAAAAACCCAAAATTGGAGATTCTGAAAATGGAGATTCTAAAAATGGGGAAAAACCCAAAAATGGAGATCCTGAAAATGGGGATCATAAAAATGGGGAAAATCCTGAAAATGGAGATTCTAAAAATAGGGAAAAATCCAAAAATTGAGATTCTAAAAATGGGAAAATCCTGAAAATTGAGATTCTAAAAATGGGGAAAAATCCAAAAATTGAGATTCTAAAAATGGGAAAATCCTGAAAATTGAGATCCCAAAAATGTGAAAAAACCCAAAAATGGAGATCCTAGAAAAATCCTGAAAATTGAGATCCCAAAAATGGGGAAAAATCCAAAAATGGAGATTCTGAAAATTTGGATCCCAAAAATGGGGAAAATCCTGAAAATTGAGATCCTGAAAATGGAGATCCCAAAAATGGGAAAAAATCCAAAAATTGAGATCCCAAAAAAGGGAAAAAACCCAAAAAAGCAGGAAAAATCCCCAAAAAGAGGGAAAAAATCTCCCCAAAAAAGAGGTAAAAATGGGAAAAAGTCCAAAAAAAGAGGTGAAAAAAACCCAAAAAAGAGGTAAAAAAACCCAAAAAAGAGGTGAAAAAACAAAAAAAATTGGTAAAAAAACCCCAAAAAAGAGGTGAAAAAAACCCAAAAAATCCCCAAAATCCGATTGCAATTCCCCAAACTCACCACCGGGTGGCGCCAAAAGAACCCCAAATTTCCCCTCCCCTCCCCCCCCAGGTGGGCGTGGCTGTAAATATGTAAATGAGGCATTCAAATGAGGGGGGAGGGGCTTAGAAACGCTAATTAGCCGGTTAATGACGTCATACGATGACAGTTATACGATGACGTCATACATATTGTTTATGACGTCACCCCGGAAGTGCCTGGAGCTGGGTGGGCGTGGCCGGGATATGCAAATGAGGCTGGTGGGCGGGGTTATGTAAATAAGGGGGCGTGGCTTCGGGAATTAAAAGGAAATTGCATTTTCTTGGGTTTTTTTTGTCCCAAAATTTGGGGCTGAAAATGGACATTTTTTGGTTTGTTTTTTTTTTTTTTTTGGAAGAAATGTTGAATAAAATGTTTGGAAAAAGGAAAGAAAAATGGTTGGAGTTTTATTTGGGGAAAATTTGGGGGATTTTGGGGAAATTTGGGTTAAAAATGGGAATTTTTGGGGGGAAAATGAGACATTTTGGGAATTTTTGGGGTTAAAAATGGGAAATTTTGGGGGAAAATGGGAATTTTTGGGAATTTTTGGGGTTAAAAATGGGAATTTTTGGGGTTAAAAATGGGAAATATTGGGAATTTTTGGGGTTAAATTGGGATTTATCGGGAATTTTGGGGTTAAAAATGGGAATTTTGGGGTTAAAAATGGGAATTTTGGGGAAAATGGGAAATATTTGGGTCAAAAATGGAATTATTTGCGTTAAAAAGGGAATTATTTGGGTCAAAAATGGGAAATTGGGGAATTTTTTGGGTTAAAAATGGGAATTTTAGGGGGAAATTGGAAATATTTGGGTTAAAATGGGAAATATTGGGTTAAAAATGGGAAATATTGGGAATTTCTGGGTTAAAAATGGGAATTTTGGGGGGAAATGGGAAATATTTGGGTCAAAAATGGGAAATATTGGGTTAAAAATAGGAATTATTGGGAATTTCTGGGTTAAAAATGGGAATTTTTGGGGGAAATGGGAATGATGAGGAATTTTTGGGGTTAAAAATGGGAATTTTGGGTTTAAAAAGGGAATTATTTGGGTTGAATTGGGAATTATGAGGGAAATGGGGAATTATTTGGGTTGAAAAGGGAAAGATTAGGTTAAAAAGGGAATTTTCAGTTTAAAAAGGGAAATATTTGGGTTAAAATGGGAATTATTTGGGTTAAAAATGGGAAATTTTGGGAAACATTTGGGGTTAAGAATGGGAATTTTGGGGAAAATGGGAAATATTTGGGTTAAAAATGGGAAATATTTGGGTTAAAATGGGAATTTTTGGGGTTAAAAATGGGAATTTTTGGGGGGAAATGGGAATTATTTGGGTTAAAAATTGAGGGATTTATAGGGAAATCCTGGGGGATTTATTTGGGTTCTATAGGGGATTTATAGGGGATTTATAAGGGAATTATATGGGATTTATTGGGGATTTATTGGAGATTTATTGGAGATTTATTGGAGATTTATTGGAGATTTATTGGGGATTTATTAGGGATTTATTGGGGATTTATTGGAGATTTATATGGGATTTATTGGAGATTTATTGGGGATTTATTGGAGATTTATTGGAGATTTATTGGGGATTTATTGGAGATTTATAGGGGATTTATATGGGATTTATTGGGGATTTATTTGGGATCAATAGGGGATTTATTGGAATTATAGGGGAATTATATGGGATTTATTGGGGATTTATTGGAGATTTATTGGGGATTTATTGGGGATTTATAGCGGATCAATAGGGGATTATTGGGGGATTTATAGGGGAATAATAGGGAATATCTATAGGGGATCAATGGGGGATTGATAAGAAATTTATAGGAAATTTATAGGAAATGTATAGGGGATCTATAGGGGATTTAAAAAAACATTTGGGGAAAATTCGTGTTTTTTATTGGCAGGGAGGAAAAATCCCCAAAAATCTCCAAAACCCCAAAAAAACCCAAGAAAATCCCAAAAAACCCAAAACCCCCAAAATTCCCAAAAAACCCCAAAAATCCCCAAAACCCCCAAACACCCAAAACCCCAAAAACCCCAAAATCAAAAAAACCCCCAAATCCCCAAAAACCCCCCAAAATTCAAATAGAGCCACCCAGACCCAAGGATTAAAGACCCCAAAACCCCCAAAAACCCCAAACTCCCAAAATCCCCAAAGACCCCAAAGTCCAAAAACCCCAAAGCCCAAAGACTAAGGTCCCAAGGCCCAAAAGCCCACAAGATCAGAAAGACCCACAAGATTCCAAAGGCCCCAAAAAAACCCCAAAAACCACAAAACCCCAAAAACCCCCAAAACCCCAAAACCCCAAACCCCAAAATCCCAAAATCCCCAAAACCCCAAAAACCCCAAAAACCCCAAAACCCCCAAAAACCCCAAAACCCAAAAACCCCAAAACCCCCCCAAAATCCGGGGTGGGGAGGGGCTCCACAGCTCTCTCCGCCCCACCTTCCCGCCCCTCCCCCACCCTCGGCGCATCTCCGTCGCCATGGCAACACCGAGCGGGGGGGGGAGGGGCGATTCCCATCCCCCACCCCAGTTTTGGGGGTTTTTTCCCCAATTTTTTGGGAGTTTTTTCCCCATTTTTTAAGGTAATTTTTCCCATTTTTTGGGTGATTTTTTCCCATTTTTCCCCATTTTTTGGGGATTTTTTCCCATTTTTTTAGGTGTTTTTTCCAATTTTTTAGGTGTTTTTTCCATTTTTTTCCCCATTTTTTGGGATTTTTTTCCCATTTTTCCCCCATTTTTTTGGGGTGTCTTTTTCCCATTTTTTGGGATTTTTTCCCCCTTTTTTTCCCCATTTTTTTCCCATATTTCCCCATTTTTTCCCTGTTTTTTTTCTTTTTTTCCCTATTTTTGGGGTGTTTTATTCCCATATTTTGGGTGTTTTTTCCCAATTTTTGGGAGTTTTTTCCCCAATTTTTAAGGTATTTTTTCCCCATTTTTGGGGTGATTTTTCCCATTTTTTCTCATTTTTTGGGGAATTTTTTTCCATTTTTTTAGGGTTTTTTCTCCGTTTTTTGGGAATTTTTTCCAATTTTTCCCCCCAATTTTTAAGGCGTTTTTTCCCCGTTTTTTGGTGGTTTTTTCCCATTTTTTTAGGATTTTTCCCCATATTTTCCCCATGGTTTTGGTAGTTTTTCCCAATTTTTTAGGTGATTTTTCCCATTTTTTTCCCCCATTTTTTGGGTGCTTTTTTCGGTTTTTTGGGGTTTTTTTCCCCCAATTTTTTCCCTATATTTGGGTGGTTTTTCCTCATTTTTTGTGTGTTTTTTCCTAATTTTTTGGGTGGTTTTTACCCATTTTTTGGGATTTTTTTCCTCATTTTTTCCCATTTTTTCCCATTTTTTTCCCATTTTTCCCCCATTTCTTGAGATATTTTTTCCCATTCTTTCCCCATTTTTTAAGATATTTTCCCTCATATTTTCCCCATTTTTCGAGGTGTTTTTTCCCATATTTTCCCCATTTTTTTCTGATTTTTTTTCCATTTTTTGGGTGTTTTTTCCCATTTTTCCCCATTTTTTCCCATATTTTCCCCATTTTCGAGGTAATTTTTTCCCCCTTTTTTCCCAATTTTTCCCATTTTTTCTCAATTTTTTGGGCTATTTTTTCCCAACTTTTTCCCAATAATTTCCCCTCCCCCACCCCATTTTTGGGGTTTTTCCCCCATTTTTCCCCATTTTTTCCCCATTTTTTACGATATTTTTCCCCATTTTTTGGGTATTTTTTCCCCATTTTTTCCCCATTTTTTACGATGTTTTTCCCCCATTTTTTCCCAATTTTTCCCCATTTTTCCCCATTTTTTCCCCATTTTTCAAGATAATTTTCCCCATTTTTCCCCCATTCTTTTTCTGATTTTTTTCTGATTTTTTCCCCATTTATTTCCCTTTTTCCCCCCATTTTTCGAGGTGTTTTTCCCCATTTTTCAAGATAATTTTCCCCATTTTTTCCCCATTTTTTTTCCATATTTTTCCCATTTTTCCCCCATTTTTAAACATCTTTTCCCCCATTTTTTCCCCATTATTTTGGGTGTTTTTCCCCATTTTTTTTTCCCCATTTTTCCCCCATTTTTCCCCCATTATTTTGGGTGTTTTTTCCCCATTTAGTTCCCCATATTTTCCCCATTTTTCGGATGTTTTTTCCCCATTTTTCCCATTTTTTTCCCCATTTTTTCCTCATTTTTCCCCATTTTTTTCCCATTTTTTCCCATTTTTTTCCTACTTTTCCCCATTTTTTTCCCAATAATTTCCCCCATTTTTTCCCCATTTCCCCCCATTTTTCGAGGTGTTTTTTCCCATTTTTTCCCCATTTTTTGGGTGTTTTTTCCTCCATTTTTCCCCATTTGTTCCCCATTTTTCAAGATAATTTTCCCCAATTTTCCCCCATTTTTTTCTGATTTTTCCCCCATTTTTTCCCCATTATTTTGGGTGTTTTTCCCCATTTTTTCCCCATTTTTCAATATAATTTTCCCCATTTTTTCCCCATATTTTTCCCCATTTTTTCCCCATTTTTTCCCATTTTTTCCCCATTTTAAAACATAATTTTCCCCATTTTTCCCCCATTTTTTTTCTGATTTTTCCCCCATTTTTTCCCCATTTTTCCCCATCTTCCCCCCATTTTTCGAGGTGTTTTTTCCCATTTTTTCCCCATAGTTTGGGTGTTTTTTCCCCATTTTTCCTCATTTTTAAACATAATTTTTCCCCATTTTTTCCCATTTTTTCCCCATTTATTTTCCTTTTTTTCCCCATTATTTTGGGTGTTTTTCCCCATTTTCTCCCCATTTTTCAAGATAATTTTCCCCATTTTTTCCCCATTTTTTCTCCATTTCTTGGGTGTTTTTGCCCTATTTTTGGGTGGTTTTCCCCCATTTTTCTCCCATTTTTAAACATAATTTTCCCCATTTTTCCCCATTTTTCCCTTTCATTTAAATTTCCCTCCCCCTCCCCCTCCCCCACCCCCCATCGATCCCTCCCCTCCCTCCCCTCCCCACCCCTCCCCCACCCCTCCCCCACCCCTCCCCTCCCCTCCCCCACCATGGAGGATTCAGCGCTCGATGGCGGCGGAGGAGGTGAGGTGAGTCCGGCAGCTGCTCTCCCCTCCCCCCACCCCCTCCCTCCTCCCCCCACCCCTCCCCCACCCCTCCCCCACCTCCCCTCCCCCACCCCTCCTCCTCCCAAAAAAAAAAAATTATTTTTTTTCTTCCCAACTTCGCTTTGCATAAATTTGCATCTTGATTGGGTGGCTCGGCGGGTGGGGGAGGGCGATGATGAGCCACCCCTCCCCCCACCGCCCCTCCCCCTCCCCTCCCCCACCCTCCCAAAAATCCCCTTTTGTGTCCCAAAAAAAAAAATCCCCAAAAAAAACCCCAAAAATTCAAATTTGAGCCCCAAAAATTTGCCTAAAAATTGGGATTTTTTTTTGGGGATTCATGGGGGGAGGGGCGAACCCCAAAAAACCCCAAAAAAAACCCAAAAAACCCCAAAAAACCCCCAAAAAACCCCAAAAAAACCCTAAAAAATCTCATGAAAAACCCCAAAAATCTCATTAAAAACCCCAAAAAATCTCATTAAAAACCCTAAAAAAAAATCCCATTAAAAATCCCTCAACCCCCCCGCGGCTCTTTGTTTTGGGGAATTTCGGGAAATTCGGGAATTTCGGGAATTTTGGGGATTTTTTTGGGGATTTTCCAGTCGGGGGGGGGAAGGGAAAAATCCGGTTTTGGGGTGAAAATCCTATTTTTGGGGTTTTTTTGTGTCTATTTTTGGGGATTTTTTTTTTCCCACCCTTTTGGGGTTTTTTTATTTCCATTTTTTGGGGTTTTTTTCACCCATTTTTGGGATTTTTTTTTCCATTTTTTGGGTTTTTTTTCTCCATTTTTTGGGGTTTTTTTCCCTCATTTTTGGGGGTTTTTTCTCCATTTTTTGAGTTTTTTTTCCTCCTATTTTTTAGGATTTTTTCCTCCCCTTTTTAAAGGATTTTTATCAATTTTTGGGGTTTTTCCCCCTTTTTTGGGATTTAGGATTTTCCAGCCTCGTTTTTGGGGTTTTTTTGGTGCATTTTTGGGACATTTTGGGATTTTTTTTCGCATTTTTGGGGCTAATTGGGGTTTCCAGGATCCCCCCGCCCCAAAAAAATCCCTTTTTTCACCCCAAAAATCCCAAATTTCACCCCAAAAAATCCCCCAGGAATTCCCCGGATCGATTTTTTGGGGGATTTTCATCGATTTTTTGGGGTTTTTCCTAATCGATTTTTTTTTTTTTTTTTTTTTCTCCTCACGGAGATCCTAATCGATTTTTTTAGGGTTTTTCTCATCGATTTTTTTAGGGAATTCTAATTGATTTTTTTGGGGTTTTCCTCATTGATTTTTTGGGGTTTTTCTAATCGATTTTTTTAGGGAATTCTAATCGATTTTTGAGGTTTTTCTCATTGATTGTTTTAGGGAGTTCTAATTGATTTTTTGGGGTTTTTCTCATGGATTTTTTAGGGTTTTTCTCATCTATTTTTTGGGGTTTTTCTTGTCGATTTTTTGGGGTTTTTCTAATTGATTTTTTGGGATTTTCCTCATCTATTTTTTGGGGTTTTCTAATTGATTTTTTGGGGTTTTTCTCGTCCACTTTTTAGGGAATTCTAATCGATTTTTTGGGGTTTTCCTCATCGATTTTTTTGGGTTTTTCTAATTGATTTTTTTGGGGTTTTTCTAATTGATTTTTTAGGTTTTTCTCATTGAGTTTTTGGGATTTTTCTGATTGATTTTTGGGGAATCCTAATCGATTTTTTTAGGGAATTCTAATTGATTTTTTGGGGTTTTCTCATTGATTTTTTAGGGTTTTTCTCATCGATTTTTTAGGGTTTTTCTGATTGATTTTTTGGGATTTTTCTGATTGATTTTTTGGGATTTTCCCATCGATTTTTTGGGATTTTTCCCGCGCGGCTCCATCGATCCCAAAGCCGGGGGGGAAAGGGAAAGGAGGAAAAATCTCAACCTGGAGATCCCAAAATCCCCAAAAATTACCCCAAAAATCACCTCCGGATGCTTCGGGTGATCCTGGAGGTGCCGGGGGATTAAAAAACCCCAAAATGCCCTAAAAACCCCCAAAATAGCCTAAAATCCCCTTAAAAAAACCCAAAACCCCTGAAAAACCCCAAAATCCTCTAAAAAATCCCCAAAATCCCCTAAAAAAAACCCCAAAATCCCCTAAAAAAACCTCAAAATACCCGAAAATCCCTAAAATCCCATAAATAACCCCAAAAGACCCTAAAAATCCCCAAAATGCCCTAAAATCCCCTGAAAACCCCCAAAATCCCGTAAAAAAACCCCAAAATACCCTAAAAAACCTCCAAATACCCTAAAAAAAGCCCAAAATCCTCTAAAGAACCCCGAAAGATCCTAAAAAAACCTGAAATACCCTAAGAAACCAAAAATATACACAAAACCACCCAAAATACCTTAACAACCTCAAAATCCCCTAAAAAAAACCCCAAAATACCCAAGAAACCCCAAAAAATATCCCCAAAATACCCCAAAACACCCTAAAAATCCCCAAAATCCCCTAAAAGACCCTAAAATCCCCTGAAAAACCCAAAATCCCCTAAAAAACCTCAAAATATCCTAAAAAAACTCAAAATACCCTAAAAACCCCAAAATACCCTAAAAAAATCCCCGAAAGCCCCTGAAAAACCAAAAATTACCTAAAAAGACTCCAAAATCCCCTAAAATCCCCCAAAATCTCCTCCCAAACCCCCAAATCCCCCAAAAACCCCCAAATCGACCCCAAAATCTCCCCCAAAACCCCCAAATAATCCCTCAAACGCCCTAAAATCTCCCCGGAAACCACAAAAACCCAAAATCTCCCCCAAAACCCCAAAATCTCCCCAAAAATCACCAAATAATCCCACGAAACCTTCAAATGCACCCCAAAAAACCCCAAATCTGCCCCAAAACAACCCAAATCCGCACCAAAAAAACCCAAAATCTCCTCCAAAACCCCAAACCAATCCCTCAAAACCCCAAAATCTCCCCCGAGACCCCAAAATCTCCCCTAAAAACCCCCAAGTTCCCCAAAATCTCCCCAAAATCCCCCAAAAACCCCAAAATCCTCCTCAAAACCCCCCAAAACCCCCAAAATTTCCCTTAAACCCAAAAACCCCAAAATTTCCTCTAAAAATCCCCAAACCACCCAAAACCCCTATCTCCTCTTAAAACCCAAAATTCCCCAAAATCCCCCAAAACCCCAAAATCCCCCAAAACCCCAAAACCCCCAAAATCTCCCCTAAAATCCCAAATCCACCCAAAACCCCAAATCCACCCCAAATCCCTTCGAAAATCCCAAAAAAATCCCAAAAAAATCCCAAAAAATCCAAAAAAAATCCCAAAACTTCTACCTGCAGGGAGAGAAAATCCCCCAAAAACCCCAAAATCCCCCAAAAAATCCCAAAATCCTGAATCTTCCACCTGCAAGGAGAAAAAATCCCAAACAAAATCCCCCAAAAAAACCCCCAAAATCCCCAAAAAAATCCCCAAAAAATCCCAAATCCCAAAAATAATCCCCAAAAAAACCCCAAATCCCCCAAAAAAACCCCAAA
>NW_028147279.1:268482-296174 GCF_008360975.1 Lichenostomus cassidix | reverse complement strand
CATGCCCTAAAAAACCCCGAAATCCCCTAAAAAACCCCAAAATAGTCTTAAAAACCCAAAAATACTCTAAAAAATTGCAAAATACTAAAAAAAAAATCCCAAAATACACTAAAAAAACCTCAAATACCCTAAAAAACCCACAAAATACCCTAAAAAATGCCCTAAAAAACCCCAAAATGCCCTAAAAAAACCCCAAATGGCCTCAAAATAATCCTCCAGAGCCCCTAAATCCCACAAATGTCCCCCAAAATCCCAAAAAGCCCCAAAATCCCCAAATCCACCCCAAAATCTCCCTGAAAATCCCAAAAATCTGCCCGAAAAGCACAAAAAACCCTAAAAATCTCCCCGAAAAACCGGAAAATCCCAAAAATCTCCCCAAAACCCCCAAATAATCCCTCAAAACCCCCAAAATTATCCCTCAGAACCCCAAAACCCTCTGAATTCCCCAAAATCTCCTCCAAAACCCCAAACCAATCCCCTCAAAACCCCGAAATCTCCTCGAGACCCCAAAATCTCCTAAAAACCCCCAAATCCCCCAAATCCCCCTCACAAAACCCCCCAAAACCCCCAAATCCACCCCAAAACCCAAAATCCTCCAAACCCCAAAATCTCCCCCAAACCCCCAAATCCTCCAAAATCTCCCCAAAAAAAACCCCAAAATTTCTCTCAAAACCCCCAAAAACCCCAAAATGTCTCTTAAAACCCAAAAAACCCTAAAATTTCCCTAAAAATCCCCCAAAACCACCCAAAACCCCTAATATCTCCTCTTAAAAGCCCAAAATTCCCCAAAATCGCCCCAAAACCCCAAATCCACCCCAAAATCTCCCCGAAAATCCCAAAAATCTCCCCGAAAATCCCAAAAATCTCCCCGAAAACCAAAAAACCCCGAAAATCTCCCCCAAAATCCTCCTGAAAACCCCCTTGCACTTCCAAAAACACCCCTGAAAACCCCAAATTCCCCCAAAATCCCCCAAAACCTCCCCAAAAACTCTAAAAACCCAAAACCCCAAAACCCCCAAAATCCCCAGAAAACCCCAAAATCTCTCGAAATCCCAAAACCCCAAAAACCCAAAATCCCAAATCAAAATCTCCTAAAACCCCAAAATTTCCCTTAAAAACCCCAAAAATCCCCAAATCCACCCCAAAACCACCAAAATCTCCCCCTGAAACCCCCAGAAAACCCCGAAATCCCCCAAAATATCCCCTAAAAACCCCCAAAAAAACCCAAAATCCCACAAAACCCCAAAACTCAAAACCCCAAAACCCCAAAATCTGTCCTAAACCCCAAATCCGCCCTCAAAACCCCAAAAACTCCCAGAAAATCAAAACCCCCAAAATTTCCTTAAACCCCCAAAACCCAAAATCTCCCCCTAAAACCCTCCCAAAATCCCCAAAACCCCCCAAATCCCCCCAAACAACCCCAAAATCTCCCCCTCAAACCACAAAATCTCTCCATAAAACCCCAAAATCCCCCAGAATTTCCCCTAAAAACCCCATAAAACCCAAAAATCTCCCCTAAAACCCCTAAAACCCCCAAAACCCAAATCCACCCCATCCCCCTAAAAACCCAAAACCCCAAAATCTCCCCAAAAAAACCCCCAAAACCCAAAACCCAAAATCTCCCCCAAAATTCCCTACCCCAAAATTTCCTTAAAAAACCCCAAAACCCCAAAATCTTCCCTAAAACCCCCAAAACCCCAAAACCCCCAAAATCTCCCCCAAAACCCCCCCCAAATCTCCCCTCCCCCCTGCCCCGCCCCTCCCCCTCCCCTAATTGCTCTCGCGCAGCTCATTAAGTTGATTGATTTTTTTGGGTCGAAAGTTATCGATTTTGGGGATTTTCTCATCGATTTTCCTCCGAAATCTGCGCCGAGCGGGGAGGGGGAGGGGAGGGGAGATCCCCAACCTCGCCGCGACCCGAAAAGACCCTAAAAGACCCAAAAAAATCCTAAAAAATCCTAAAAAAACCCCAAAAAATCCTAAAAAACAAAAAAAAATTCTAAAAAACCGTAAAAAAACCTAAAAAACGATTCAAAAATCCTAAAAAAACCACCAAAAACCCCCGAAAAGACCCTAAAAGACACTAAAAAATCCTAAAAAAAACCCCAAAAAATCCTAAAAAAACCCCAAAAAATCCTAAAAAACCAAAAAAAATTCTAAAAAAAGTTAAAAAAACCCTAAAAACGATTCAAAAACCCTAAAAAAACCACCAAAAACCCCCAAAAAACCCTAAAAACCTAAAAAAACCCCAAAAAAATCCTAAAAATACCCCAAAACCCCCAGAACCCCAAAAAATCCTAAAAAAACCCCAAAAAAATTCCCAAAAATCCTAAAAAATCCTAAAATTCTAAGAAACCCTAAAAAATCCTAAAACCCTAAAATCCTAAAATCCTTAAAAATCCTAAAAAATCCTAAAAAAATTTTTAAAAAATCCCCAAAACCCCTAAAAACCACCAAAAAACCCCCCTAAAAAAACCCTAAAAAAACCCTAAAAAATCCTAAAAAACAACAACCAAAAAATCCTAAAAAACCCGAAAAAAACAAACAAAAAAACCCTAAAAAACCCAAACTCCCCCCCAACTCCTAAAAACCCTAAAAAAAAACCCCAAAAAAATAAAAACCACCAAAAAAATCCCCAAAAAACCCCCAAAACCCCCCAAGAAACCCAAATATCCCCAAAATATTGGGAACTTTGGGGATTTTTGGGTGATATTTTGGAGATTTTTTGGGGGATATTTTGGGTGATTTTTTGGGATTTTTGGAGATTTTTTTTGGAGATTTTTTGGGTGATTTTGGGGGATTTTTTGGGGACTTTGGGGGATTTTTTGGGGATTTTTTGGATTTTTGGGGGTTTTTTGGGTGATTTTTTGGGATTTTTTTGGGTGATTTTGGGGGATTTTTTGGGTGATTTTGGGTAATTTTTGGGTAATTTTTGGGAGATTTTTGGGTGATTTTTGGGTAATTTTTGGGTAATTTTTGGGTAATTTTTGGGTGATTTTTGGGTGATTTTTCGGTGAATTTTGGGTGATATTTTGGGGATTTTTTGGTGATATTTGGGAGATTTTTTGGGTAATTTTTGGGGATTTTTTGGAGTGATTTTTGGGTGATTTTTTTTTTTATTTTTTGGGTGATTTTGGGGCATTTTTGGGTAATTTTTTGGGGATTTTTGGGTGATATTTTGTGAGATTTTTTGGGAGATGTTTTTGGGATTTTTCGGTGATTTTTGGGTGATTTTTTTGGGAATTTTTTGGAGATTTTTTGGGGATTTTTTGGAGATTTTTTGGGGGATTTTTGGGTGATTTCTTTGCGACCTTTTGGGGGATTTTTTTAGGATATTTGGAGATTTTTGGGTGATTTTTTGGTGATTTTTTTGGTTATTTTTGGGATTTTTTTGGTGATTTTTTTGCGATCTTTTGGGGGATTTTTTGGGAGATTTTTGGGAAATTTTTTGGTGATTTTTGGGATATTTTGAATGATTTTTTGGGAGATATTTTGGGGGATTTTTGGGGGATTTTTGCGATCTTTTGGAGCATTTTTTGGAGATTTTTTGGGGGATTTTTGTGTGATTTTGGGGCGATTTTTTTGCGATTTTTTGGGGAATTTTTGGGTGTTTTTTGCGATCCTTTTGGGTGATTTTTGGAGATGTTTTTGGGGATTTTTGGGTGATTTTTGGGGGGATTTTGGGGATTTTTTGGAGATTTTTTGGGCAACCTTTTGGGTGATTCTCTGGGATTTTTTGGAGATTTTTTTTTATTATTTTTGGGTGATTTTGGGTGATTTTTCTGGGATTTTTGGGTGATATTTGGAGGATTTTTCGGAGATTTTTTGGGTGATTTTTCTGGGATTTTTGGGTGATATTTGGAGATTTTTGGGATTTTTTTGGGGGGATCTTTTGGGTAATTTTTGGGAGATTTTTGGAGATTTTTTGGGTGATTTTGGGGTAATTTTTCTGGGATTTTTGGGTGATTTTTCTGGGATTTTGGGATTTTTTGGGTGATTTTTTTGGGGATCTTTTGGCTGATTTTTTTGGTGATTTTGGGATATATTTTGGGATATATTTGGGGCGATTTTGGGAAACTTTTTGTGTGTTTTTTGGGGTATTTTTGGGATTTTTTGGATGTATTTTTGGGGATTTTTGGGGTGATTTTGGGATATATTTTGGGATATTTTTGGGGTGATTTTGGGACATTTTTTGGGGTGATTTTTGGGATTTTCTGGTTGATTTTTTGGTTGATTTTTGGGTGATTTTTCTGTGATTTTTGGGATTTTTTTGGGTGATTTTTCTGGGATTTTTTTGGGATTTTCAATTTGATTTTTGGGTGATTTTTTGGGATATTTTTGGGATATTTTTGGGGTGATTTTGGGACATTTTTTGGGGGATTTTTTATTTTTTGGCTGATTTTTTGGGTGATTTTGGGACATTTTTTGGGATATTTTTGGGGTGATTTTGGGATATATTTTGGGTGATTTTTGGACATTTTTTGGGACATTTTTTGGGTGATTTTGGGACATTTTTTGGGATATTTTTGGGGCGATTTTGGGATATATTTTGGGATATTTTTTGGGTAATTTTTGGGACATTTTTGGGGTCATTTTGGGACATTTTTTGGGATATTTTTGGGTAATTTTTGGGATATTTTTGGGGTCATTTTGGGATATTTTTGGGACATTTTTGGGGCGATTTTGGGACATTTTTTGGGATATTTTTGGGTGATTTTGGGAGATTTTTGGGATATTTTTTGGGTGATTTTGGGACATTCTTTGGGATATTTTTGGGGTCATTTTGGGATATTTTTGGATGATTTTGGGATATTTTTGGGGTGAGTTTGGGACATTTTTTGGGATATTTTTTGGGATATTTTTGGGGTGATTTTGGGACATTTTTTGGGATATTTTTGGGATATTTTTGGGTGATTTTGGGATATATTTTGGGTGATTTTGGAGTAATTTTTGGGATTTTTTTGGGGTGATTTTGGGATATATTTTGGGTGATTTTGGGACATTTTTTGGGATATTTTTGGGATATATTTTGGGTGATTTTTTGGGGATCTTTTGGGTGATTTTTCTGTGATTTTTGGGGAACTTTTGGCTGATTTTTGGGGTGATTTTGGGATATATTTTGAGTGATTTTGGGATATATTTTGGGATATTTTTGGGGTGATTTTGGGACATTTTTTGGGGTGATTTTGGGATTTTCTGGTTGATTTTTTGGTGATTTTTGGGTGATTTTTCTGTGATTTTTGGGATTTTTTTGGGTGATTTTTCTGGGATTTTTTTGGGATTTTCAATTTGATTTTTGGGTGATTTTTTGGGAATTTTTGGGAATTTTGTGATTTTGGGACATTTTGGGATATTTTGGGTGATTTTGGGATATATTTTGGGATATTTTTTGGGTGATTTTGGGACATTTTTTGTGTGTTTTTTGGGGTATTTTTGGGATTTTTTGGATGTATTTTTGGGGATTTTTGGGGAACTTTTGGCTGATTTTTGGGTGATTTTGGGATATATTTTGGGATATATTTGGGGTGATTTTGGGACATTTTTTGGTTGATTTCTTGAGTGATTTTTTGGTGATTTTTGGATGATTTTTCTGTGATTTTTGGGATTTTTTTTGGTGATTTTTCTGGGATTTTTTTTGGATTTTCAATTTGATTTTTGGTTGATATTTTTGGATATTTTTGGGATATTTTTGGGGTGATTTTGGGACATTTTTTGGGGGATTTTTTATTTTTTGGCTGATTTTTTGGGTGATTTTGGGTAATTTTTGGGATATTTTTTGGGTGATTTTGGGATATTTTTGGGACATTTTTGGGGTGATTTTGGGACAATTTTTGGGAGATTTTTTGGGACATTTTTGGGGCGATTTTGGGATATTTTTGGGTGATTTTTGGGGTGATTTTGGGATATATTTTGGGATATTTTTGGGGCAATTTGGGGTAATTTTTGGGATATTTTTGGGGTGATTTTGGGATATTTTTGGGGTGATTTTGGGTTAATTTTTGGGACTTTTTTTGGGTGATTTTGGGATATTTTTGGGATATTTTTGGGGTTACTTTGGGATATATTTTGGGTGATTTTGGGACATTTTTTGGGATATTTTTTGGGTGATTTTGGGAGATTTTTGGGATATTTTTGGGGTGATTTTGGGATATATTTTGGGATATTTTTTGGGTGATTTTGGGGTAATTTTTGGGACATTTTTTGGGTGATTTTTGGGGTGATTTTGGGGTAATTTTTGGGATATTTTTTGGGTGATTTTGGGGTAATTTTTGGGATATTTTTGGGTGATTTTGGGACATTTTTTGGGATATTTTTTGGGTGATTTTGGGACATTTTTGGGATATTTTTTGGGTGATTTTGGAGTAATTTTTGGGATATTTTTTGGGTGATTTTGGGATATTTTTGGGTGATTTTGGGATCTATTTTGACTCTCTCTCTGTCCAGCAGGTCCTGGGCTGGAGCAGCGGGAGAGTGAGAGAGGCTGGAGAGGTACTGGGGACAGCTGGGGACAGCTGGGGACATTTTGGGGATTTTTGGGGACATTTGGGGGATTTGGGGACATTTTGGGGACATTTGGGGACATTTTGGGGATTTGGGGACATTTTGGGACATTTGGGGACATTTTGGGAACATTTTGGGACATTTGGGGACATTTTGGGGGATTTTTTGGGGGAATTTTGTGGATTTTTTTGGGATTTGGGGACATTTTGGGGACATTTGGGGGATTTTTTGGGGGAATTTTCTGGATTTTGGGACATTTTGGGGACATTTTGGGGACATTTGGGGACATTTTGGGGACATTTGGGGACATTTGGGGACATTTTGGGGGATTTTTTGGGGAATTTTGTGAATTTTGGGACATTTTGGGACATTTGGGGATATTTGGGGATAATAATTTGGTGTAAAATCAGAATATTTTGGGGTAAAATTGGAATATTTTGGGGTAAAATGGAGATAATTTGGGATAAAACTGAGATAATTTTGGGCTGAAATTTGGGGAAAAATGGGAATAATTTGGGCTAAAATTGGAGATAATTTGGGGTAAAATTAGGATAATAATTTGGCGTAAAATCCGAATAATTTGGGATAAAATTGGAATATTTTGGGATAAAATTTGGATAATAATTTGGGGTAAAATGGAGATAATTTGGGATAAAATTTGTGGTAAAATTTGGGGTAAAATTGGGGCAATTCAGGGGTAAAATTTGGGGAAAAATGGGAATAATTTGGGGTAAAATGGGAATAATTTGGGGTAAAATTTGGATAATAATTTGGGATAAAATTGAGATAATTTGGGGGAAAATTTGGGCGAAAATGGGAATATTTTGGGCTAAAATTGGCATATTTTGGGATAAAATTGGGATAATAATTTGGGGTAAAATGGAGATAATTTGGGTTAAAATTTGGACAATTCGGGGCTGAAATTTGGGGTAAAATGGGAATATTTTGGGATAAAATTGTGATAATTTGGGGTAAAATCAGGATAATTTAGGGTGAAATGGAGATAATTTGGATAATAATTTGGGGTAAAATTGGAATATTTTGGGATAAAAATGAGACAATTTGGGGTAAAATTGGAATATTTTGGGCTAAAATTTGGATAATAATTTGGGGTAAAATTGAGATAATTTGGGGTAAAGAGGAGATAATTTGGGGTAAAATTGGGGCAATTCAGGGGTAAAAATTGGGGAAAAATGGGAATAATTTGGGGCAAAATTGGGAATAATTTGGGGTAAAATTGGGATAATTTGGGATAAAATTGGGATAAATCGAGGCTGAAATTTGGGGCAAGATTGGGATAATTTGGGGTAAAATTGGGATAATTTGGGATAAAATTTTGATAATACTTTGGAGTAAAATGAGGATAATTTGAGGCTGAAATTTGGGGTAAAATGGAGATAATTTGGGGTAAAATTAGGACAATAATTTGGCGTAAAATCGGGATAATTTGGGGTAAAATTGGAATATTTTGAGGCAAAATTGAGATAATTTGGGCTAAAATTGGGATAATAATTTGGGTTAAAATGGAGATAATTTGGGATAAAATTGGGAATATTTTGGGATAAAATTTGGATAATAATTTGGTGTAAAAATCAGAATAATTTGGGGTAAAATTGGAATATTTTGGGGCAAAATTGAGATAATTTGGGGTAAAATTGGGATAATTTGGGCTAAAATTGGGATAATAATTTGGGGTAAAATGGGGATAATTCGGGGTGGGGGAGGGGCAGATCAGAGAGTGGGGAGGGGCAGATCTCAGAATGGGGGAGGGCAGAATTCCGAGTGGGGGAGGGGCAGATCCCAGGGTGGGGGAGGGGCAGTGCTCAGGGTGGGGGAGGGGAGGCTCATTCCCGCGCCCCTCCCCCACCCTCCCCTCCCCCGCGGCTCGGAGCGAAGGGAGGAGAGGAGGTGAGCCGGGTGGGGGAGGGGCGGTGGGGGAGGGCAGAGGGTGGGGGAGGGCGGAGGGGAGGGGCAGTGATCAGGGTGGGGGAGGGGCTGGGGGTCGGGGAGGGGTAGGGTGGGGGAGGGGCTGGGGGGTCCGGGGGTTTCTGCCCCTCCCCCACCCTGCCCGCCCTGCCCCTCCCCCACTGCCGGGTGTGTTTGGGGGGGGAGGGGAGAGAGAGGCGTGGGAAACATGATGGGAAATGGGGAAAAAATGGGGAAAAAATGGGGGAAAAAATGATGGGAAAATGGGAAAAAATTATTAAAAAATGGGGAAAAAAGGATGGAAAATTTCTGTGAAAAATGGGGGAAAAATGGGAAAAAAATGAGGAAAAAATGATGAAAAAATGGGGGAAAATGAGGGAAAATTGGTGGGAAAATGGAGGGAAAAATGGGGAAAAAATGGAGAAAAATGATGGAAAAATGATGGAAAATTGGTGGGGAAAAAATGATGGAGAAATGGGGAAAAAAGGGAGAAAAATGGGGAAAATCCGTGGGAAAAATGGGGAAAAAAAAGATGGGAAAATGAGGGAAAAATGGGAAAAAAATGGGGAAAAATGAGGGGAAAATGGTGGGAAAATGGGGAAAAAATTATTAAAAAATGGGGAAAAAAGGATGAAAAAATGGGGGAAAAATGATGGAAAATGAGGGAAAAATGGGGGAAAATGAGGAAAATTGGGGGAAAAATGGGGAAAAAATAGGAAAAAAATGGGAAAAAATGGAAAAAAAATGATGGTAAAATGATAGGAAAATGGGGGAAAAATGTGGGAAAAAATGGTGAAAAATGGGGAAAAAATGGGGAAAAAATGGGAAAAAAATGGAAAAAAATGGGAAAAAAATGGGGAAAATCCGTGGGAAAAATGAGAAAAAAATGATGGAAAAATGAGGAAAAAATGGGGAAAAAGTGATGAAAAAATGGGGAAAAAATGGGGAAAAGAAAATGTGGGGAAAATGGGGAAAAAAAGGTGGGAAAATGAGGAAAAAACCGGAGAGGAAAAAACAGGGAAAATAATGGGAAAAATGGGAAATAAAGGATGAGAGGAGAAAAAAAGGAGAAAAAAAGGAGAAAAAAGGAGGAAAAAAGGAGGAAAAAAGGAGAAAAAAGGAGGAAAAAATGAGAAAAAAGGAGGAAAAAATGAGGAAAAAAAGGAGAAAAAAATGAGGAAAAAAGGAGAAAAAAAGGAGAAAAAAAGGAGGAAAAAAAACCCGAAAAGGAAAAGAAAAAAAGGCAAAATAATAAGAAAAACAAACCAAAACAAACAAACTCTCGATCGAAAAAAATCGACCCAAAAAAACCCCAAAATTGGAATTAAATGAGGAAATGGAAGTGGCGCGAGAGGGGAGGGTGGGGGAGGGGCGGAGGGTGGGGGAGGGGCGGAGGGAAGGAGGGATGATGTCGCGACAGGGAGGAGGAGGAGGAGGAGGAGGATGGAGATGTCGCGACAGGCAGGGAGAGACAGAGGAGAAAATGGCATTTTTTCCCCATTAATTCCCCATTTTTCCCCATTTTTTCCCATTTTTCCAATTAATCCCCATTTTTTCTCATTTTTTTCTCATTTTTTGCTCAATTTTTAATAATTTTTCCCCATTTTTCCCCCATTTTTCCCCATTTTTCCTCATTTTTCCCAATTAATTCCCTATTTTTTCCCCTTTTCCCCCATTTTAATCTCATTTTTCCCCATTTTTCCTATTTTTCCCCATTTTTCCTCATTTTTCCCAATTAATTCCCAATTTTTCCCCATTTTTTCCCCATTTTTCCCTTTTTTCCCCCATTTTTTTCTCATTTTTCCCAATTAATTCCTAATTTTTCCCTATTTTTCCCCATTTTTTTCTCATTTTTTCCCATTTTTTCCCAATTAATTTCCCATTTTTTCCCAATTCCCCATTTCCCCATTTTTTCCCATTTTCCCCAAATTCCCATTTTTTCCCAATTAATTCTCATTTTTTTCCCAATTAATTTCCCTTTTTTTCCCAATTAATTCCCAATTAATTTCCCAATTAATTCCCAATTAATTCCCTTTTTTTTCCCAATTAATTCCCAATTAATTCCCATTTTTTCCCAATTAATTCCCCATTTCCCCAGTTTTTTCCCATTTTTCCCAAATTCCCCATTTTTTTCCCCCATTTTTTCCTCATTTTTCCCCAATTTTTCCCCATTTTTTTCCAAATTTCCCATTTTTCCCAAATTTCCCATTTTCCCCAAATTCCCCATTTTTTCCCAATTAATTCTCATTTTTTCCAATTAATTCCCATTTTTTCCCAATTATTCCCCATTTTTCCCCATTTTTCCCAAATTCCCCATTTTCTTTCCCCATTTTTTCCCATTTTTTTCCCATTTTCCCCATTTTTTCCCAAATTTCCCATCCCTTCTCCCTCCCCTCCCCCTCCCGCCCCTCCCCCCGATCGGCTCTCCGGATCGATCGATTCTCCTCCCGCCGCGATCGATCCGCGTGGGAAAAACACCGCGGGGGGGGAGGGGCGGCTGGGGACACCTGGGGACACCTGGGGACAGTTTGGGGACAGTTTGGGGACAGTTTGGGGTCAATTTTGGGTTATTTTGGGTCATTTTAGGGTCATTTTGGGTTATTTTGGGACATTTTGGGACATTTTGGGGTCATTTTGGGTTATTTTGGGACAATTTGGGGTCATTTTGGGGACAATTTGGGGACAGTTTGGGACAATTTGGGGACAGTTTGGGGTCATTTTGGGACAATTTTGGGACATTTTGGGGTCATTTTAGCGTCATTTTGGGTTATTTTGGGTTATTTGGGGACAATTTTGGGAAAATTTGGGACAGTTGGGGACAATTTGGGGACAATTTGGGGACAGTTTGGGACAATTTTGGGGACAATTTGGGGTCATTTTGGGTTATTTTGGGTCATTTGGGGACAATTTTGGGACATTTTGGGGTCATTTTGGGTCATTTTGGGTTATTTTGGGTCATTTGGGGACAATTTTGGGAAAATTTGGGTCATTTTGGGGACAGTCTGGGGACAGTTTGGGACAACTTGAGGTCATTTTGGGGACAATTTTGGGACAGTTTGGGACAATTTGGGGTAATTTTGGGTCATTTTGAGGTCATTTTGGGACAATTTTGGGACAATTTTGGGACATTTAGGGGTCATTTTAGCGTCATTTTGGGTTATTTTGGGTTATTTGGGGACAATTTTGGGAAAATTTGGGACAGTTGGGGACAATTTGGGGACAGTTTGGGACAATTTTGGGGACAATTTGGGGTGATTTTGGGTCATTTTGGGACAATTTTGGGACAATTTGGGATCATTTTGGGGACAATTTGGGACAACTTGAGGTCATTTTGAGGTCATTTTGGGACAATTTTGGGGTCATTTTGGGTTATTTGGGGTCATTTTGGGTTTTTTTAGGGGATTTGGGATTTTTGGGATTTTTGGGATTTTTTTTTGGATTTCTGGGGGTAATTTTGAGGTCATTTTGGGGTCATTTTTGGGGTCATTTTTGGAGTAATTTTGGGGTAATTTTGGGGTCATTTTTGGGATCATTTTTAGGGTCATTTTGGGGTCATTTTGGGGTCACAGCTGCTTTTGGGGTGAATTCCGGAGGTTTCAGGTAGTTTAGATTTTGCGATTTTTAAAATTTTGGGTGATTTTGGGTGTTTTTCGGGTATTTTCGGGTGGTTTTGGCCGTTTTGGGGTTTTTTGGGTGTTTTTTTGGTATTTTTCGGCTGTTTTCAGCTGGTTTTGGGGTGATTTGGGGTGATTTTGGGGTGATTTTGGGGTGATTTTCGGGTATTTTTCGGCTGTTTTGGGGTATTTTCGGCTATTTTCAGGTGTTTTCGGCTGGTTTTTGGGGGTGATTTTTGGGTATTTTCGGGTTTTTTCGGCTATTTTCGGGTGGTTTTGGATAATTTTGGATGTTTTTGGATGCTTTTGGGGTGATTTGGGGTGTTTTTGGGGTGATTTTGGGCGTTTTTCGGCTGGTTTTGGGCTGGTTTTGGGTATTTTTGGCTGTTTTTGGCTATTTTCGGTCGGTTTTGGATGTTTTTGGGGTGATTTTGGGGTTTTTTTGCTGGTTTTGGCTATTTTCCTGTATTTTCGACTGTTTTCAGCTGTTTTTTGGGGTGTTTTTGGGGTGATTTTCGGGTATTTTCTGGTGGTTTTGGATTTTTTTTGGTGATTTTGGCTGGTTTTGGGGTGTTTTTTGGGTGATTTTTTGGGTATTTTCGGGTTTTTTCGGCTATTTTCGGGTGGTTTCGGCTGGTTTTGGGGTTGATTTTGGGTGTTTTTGGGGTGATTTTCGGGGTTTTTCGGCTGGTTTTGGATGTTTTGGGGTGATTTTGGCTGGTTTTGGGTGTTTTTGGGGTGTTTTTGGGGTATTTTTCGGCTGGTTTTGGGCTGGTTTTGGTATTTTCGGCTATTTTCAGCTGGTTTTTGGGTGGTTTTGGGGTGTTTTTTGGGTGATTTTGGCTGGTTTTGGGGTGATTTGGGGTGATTTTAGTGTATTTTTCGGCTGTTTTGGGCTGATTTCAGGTATTTTCGGGTGTTTTCGGCTGGTTTTTGGGGCGATTTTTGGGTAGTTTGGAGGTTTTTTGGGTATTTCTGGCTATTTTTGGCTGTTTTTGGATGTTTTTGGGGTGATTTTGGGTGTTTTTAAGGTGTTTTTGGGGTGATTTTGGGGTGTTTTTTGGCTGTTTTGGGCTGTTCTCGGGTAATTTTGGGTATTTTCGGCTGGGTTTGGGTGTTTTTTAGGAGTTTTTGGGGTGATTTTGGGGTATTTTTCGGCCGGTTTTGGCTGTTTTTGGGGTGAGTTTGGGTGGTTTTGGGGTGGTTTTGGTATTTTTGGCTGGTTTCGGCTGGTTTTGGGGTGATTTGGGGTGTTTTTTGGGTGATTTTGGCTGGTTTTGGGGTGGTTTGGGTGGTTTTGGGGTGGTTTTGGGTGGTTTTGGGGTGATTTCGGGTGTTTTTAGGGTGTTTTTTGGGTATTTTTCGGCTGTTTTGGGGCTGATTTTGGTATTTTCGGCTATTTTCGGCTGGTTTTGGGGTGTTTTTGTGGTGATTTTTGGGTATTTTTGGCTGTTTTCGGCTATTTTCGGGTGTTTTCGGCTGTTTTTTGGGTGATTTTGGGGTGGTTTTGGGGTGGTTTTGGGGTGGTTTTGGGGTGTTTTCGGCTGTTTTTGGCTATTTTCCGGTATTTTCGGCTGTTTTCAGTCGGATTTTTGGGTGTTTTTGGGGTGTTTTTGGGTGTTTTCGGGTGTTTTTGGGTGTTTTTGGGGCCCCACGTGACCTCTCCTCCCACGCCCCGAAAGCTTCGTCAGCAGCAGAACTTCCTGCGGAGCTTCCTGGAGGCGCCGGGAGCCCCGAAATCCCCCGAATTCACCCCAAAATTTACCCCAAATTTACCCTAAAATCCTCCCCGAATTTACCCCAAAATTACCCCAAAATCCTCCCCGAAACCCCCCGAATTTACCCCAAAATTTACCCCAAAATTACCCCAAAATCCTCCCCGAATTTACCCCAAAATCCTCCCCAAAATTCCCCTAAAATCCTCCCCGAATTCACCCCAAATTTACCCCAAAATCCTCCCCGAAATCCCCCAAAAATTCTCCTAATTTCCTCCCCAAAATTCTTCCCAAAATTCCCCAAATTCCCCCCGAATTTACCCCAAAATCCTCCCCGAAATCCCCAAAATTTACCCCAAATTCACCCCAAATTTAAATCCCCAAAAATTTCCCCCAAATCCTCCCAAATTGACCCCAAAATCCCCCAAATTCACCCCAAAAATCTTCCCCAAATCTTCCTCAATTTCCCAAAATTTCCCCCAAAATTTCCCCCAAATTTCCCTAATTTTCCCCCAAAATCTTCCTAAAAACCCCAAATTTTCCCCAAAAATTCTCCCCAAATTCCCCCAAAATTCCTCCAAATTCCCCCAAATTCCCCCAAATTTCCCCAAAATTCCCCAAATTTTCCCCAAAATTCCCCCAAAATTCCCCCAAATTTCCCCCCAATTTCCCCAAATTTCCCCAAATTCCCCAAATTCCCCCAAATTTTCCCAAATCCCCCAAATTTCCCCCAAATCTCCCAAACCTCACCATGGTGAACTCCAACCTTTGGGCCGCAGGTAGTGGGGAGAGAATTTGGGGATTTTTTGGGTATTTTTTGGGGTTTTTTTGGGATTTTTGGGATTTCTTGGGCTTTTTTTTGTATTTTTTGGGTTTTTTTGGGTGTTTTTTGGGATTTCTTTTTGGTTTTTGGGGGTTTTTTGGGTGTTTTTTGGGATTTTTTGGGGGTTTTTTGGGGATTTTTTGGGGTTTTTTGGGTTTGGGGTTTGGGATTATTTGGGGGTTTTTTGGGGATTTTTTGGGGTTTTTTGGGTTTTTTTTTATTTTTTGGTGATATTTTTGGGATTTTTTTGGTTTTTTGGGGGTTTTTTGCGATTTTTTGGGATTTTTTTTATTTTTATTTTTATTTTTTTGGATTCTTTTGGGGTCCAGCCGAAGATCCTGGAGTGTTTTTTGGGGTTTTTTTGATGTTTTGGGGAATTTTTGGGGTGATTTTGGGGTCATTTCGGCGAATTTTGGGTGATTTGGAGTTATTTGGGGTCATTTGGGGTGATTTTGGGTGATTTTAACTGTTTTTGGGGAGATTTTGGGGCAATTTGTGTGGAATTTGTGTGAAATTTGGAGGTTTTTGGGTGGAATTTGGGGTGATTTGGGTTTATTTTGGGGCAATTTTTGGGGTTTTTTGGATTTCTTTGGGGTGATTTGGGTGGAATTTGGGTAAAATTTGGAATTTTGGGTGGAATTTGGGTAAAATTTGGGGTCATTTCCCGGGAATTTGGGGTGATTTTGGGTTATTTGGGTGATTTTGGGTTATTTGGGGTGACTTGGGGCGATTTTGGGATGATTTTTGGCGATTTTACCTCTTTTTGGGTCATTTTGGGTCACTTTGGGGTCATTTTGGGGTAATTTTGGGGTCATTTTTGGGAGATTTTAACTGTTTTTGGGTCATGTTTGGCAATTTTACCCATTTTTGGGGTGATTTTAACAATTTTTAGGTCTTTTTGGAGTGATTTTTGGTGATTTTTAACCATTTTTGGGGTGATTTTATCCATTTTTGGGTCACTTTGGGGTCATTTTGGGGTAATTTTAGCTGGTTTTGGCTCACTTTGGGATCATTTAAACAATTTTCGGGGTGATTTTAACCATTTTTGGGTCATTTTTTGGTCACTTTGGGATCATTTTTACTATTTTTGGGGCGATTTTAACAACTTTTGGGTCATTTTGGGATAATTTCTGGTGATTTTAAGCATTTTTGGGTCATTTTGGGATCATTTTAACCATTTTTGGGTCATTTTTTGGGTGTTTTTTTTCGATTTTAACTATTTTTGGGACAATTTTCGCCGGTTTTGGGATAATTTTCACCATTTTTGGGTGAATTTTGGGTGATTTTTTAAATTTTTAACTATTTTTGGGTCACTTTGAGGTAATTTCTGGTGATTTTAACCATTTTGGGGTCATTTTTGGGTGATTTTTTTTGAATTTTAACTATTTTTGGGGTGATTTTAACCATTTCTGGGGCGATTTTAAGCATTTTTGGGTCATTTTGGGATAATTTCTGGTGATTTTAACCATTTTTGGGTCATTTTGGGATCATTTTCACCATTTTTGGGGCGATTTTCACCTTTTTTGTGTCATTTTTGGGTAATTTCTCGCGATTTTTCCCATTTTTGGGTCAATTTTTGGGTGTTTTTTTCCGATTTTCACCATTTTTGGGGCAATTTTAACCATTTTTGGGTCACTTTGGGATAATTTTCACCATTTTTGGGTCAATTTTTGGGTTTTTTTTTCGATTTTCACCATTTTTGGGACAATTTCCCCCATTTTTGGGTCACTTTGGGATCATTTTAACCATTTTTGGGGCGATTTCCCCCATTTTTGGGTCATTTTTGGGTCACTTTGGGATCATTTTAACCATTTTTGGGGTGATTTTAACCATTTTTGGGGTAATTTTAACTATTTTTGGGTCATTTTGGGATCATTTTAACCATTTTTGGGGCAATTTTCACCATTTTTGGGTCATTTTGGGATCATTTTCACCATTTTTGGGGCGATTTTAACTATTTTTGGGTCACTTTGGGATCATTTTAACTATTTTTGGGTCATTTTGGGATCATTTTAACTATTTTTGGGTCACTTTGGGATCATTGTAACCATTTTTGGGGCAATTTTAGCTATTTTTGGGGCGATTTTAACTATTTTTGGGTCACTTTGGGATCATTTTCACCATTTTTGGGGCGATTTTAACCATTTTTGGGGTGATTTTAACCATTTTTGGGGTGATTTTCCCCATTTTTGGCTTCACTCCACCCCAATTCTCTCCATTTTCGGTCAAACCGAATTTCTCTTTTTTTTAAAATTATTTTTTACAATTTTTGGGTTTTTTCCTCCCAAAAAAACCCCAAAATCGGCGAAAAGGAGAAGCGAAAGCGGCGGGTGGGGGAGGGGAGAACCCGAGCCGCCCCTCCCCCACCCCGAGTGACTCATTATGCAAATGAGGGTGGGGGAGGGGCGGAGAGAACACCCAAAAAAAAAAAAAACCCAAAAAATCCACCCCGGAAAGGGTTAAACTCCCGGATTGGAGGTAATCGGGATTTTGGGGGATAAATTTTGGGGGAAATTTGGGATTTTTGGGGATTTTGGGTGATTTGCTGACGGTTTTGGGTGAAATTTGGGGGATTTTGGGTGATTTTCGGCGATTTTTTGGTGTAATTTTTGGCGATTTTTGGTGATTTTTCTGCCTTTTTTTTGGGTAATTTTGGGGATTTTGGGTGATTTGGGATTTTTTTAGGGCGATTTTGGGGGAAATTTTGGGATTTTTGGGAGGATTTTGGGGGATTTTCTGACTTTTTTGGTGAAATTTTGGGGATTTTGGGTGATTTTCTGCCTTTTTTTGGGTGTAATTTTGGTGATTTTCTGACTTTTTTGGGTGAAATTTTGGCGATTTTGGGTGATTTTCGGCGATTTTGGGTGATTTGGAATTTTTTTAGGGCGATTTTTGGGCAAATTTTGGGGGAAATTTTGGGATTTTGGGAGGATTTTGGGGGATTTTGGGTGATTTTCTGACTTTTTTGGGGTAATTTTGGCGATTTTGGGTGATTTTCTGAGTTTTTCGGGTGAAATTTTGGGGATTTTGGGTGATTTGGGATTTTTTTAGGGCGATTTTGGGGGAAATTTTGGGACTTTGGGAGGATTTTTGAGGATTTTGGGTGATTTTCTGCCATTTTTTGGGTGTAATTTTGTCGATTTTGGGTGAAATTTTGGGGATTTTGGGTGATTTGGAATTTTTTTTAGGGCGATTTTGGAAATTTGGGTAGATTTTGGCTAATTTAGAGTGAATTTTGGTTGATTTGGAGAGAATTTGGGTTCAATCTGAGCGATTTTGGGGTGATTTGGAGCAATTTTGGGCTTCTGGATTTTTGGGGTAATTTGGGGGTCAAATTTGGGACAATTTTGGGATAATTTTGGGACAATTTTGGGGCCAATTTTGGGATAATTTTGAGTTGATTTTGGGTCGATTTCAGGCGATTTTGGGATGATTTTGGGTCAATTTTGGGCTGATTTTTGGGTTAATTTTGGGATTATTTTGGGCTGATTTTGGGTCAATTCTGAGCGATTTTGGGGCCAATTTTGGGCTGATTTTGGGATTTTTTGGGCTGATTTTGGGGTAATTCTGAGTGATTTCGGGGCGAATTTTGGGCTGATTTTGGGGATAATTTCTGGGCTGATTTTTGGGCTAATTTTGAGGCCAATTTTGGGCTGATTTTGGGTTAATTTTGGGATGATTTCTGCGTCGATTTCAGGATGATTTTTTGGATTATTTTGGGCCAATTTGGGGTTGATTTTGGGGTAATTCTGAGTGATTTTTGGGCCAATTTTGGGATTATTTTGGGTTAATTTTGGGCTGATTTTGGGATGATTTTGGGGCCAATTTTGGGATTATTTTCGGCTAATTTTGGGCCAATTTTGGGATTATTTTGGGCCAATTTTGGGCCAATTTTGGGATTATTTTGGAATAATTTCTGGGCCAATTTTGGGCTGATTTTGGGATGATTTCAAGTTGATTTTGGGATAATTTTGGGCTGATTTTGGGTCAATTTCAGGCGATTTTGGGTTCATTTCTGGGCCAATTTTGGGCTGATTTTGGGATGATTTCAGGTTGATTTTGGGATATTTTTGGGCTGATTTTGGGGTCATTTCTGAACCAATTTTGGGCCAATTTTGGGGCCAATTTTGGGCTGATTTTGGGTCAATTTCAGGCGATTTTGGGATATTTTTGGGTCAATTTCGGGTTGATTTTGGGGCCAATTTTGGGTTGATTTTGGGATCATTTTGGGATCATTTTGGGATCATTTCTGGGCAAATTTTGGGATGATTTGGGGATATTTTTTTGGCTGATTTTGGGCCAATTTCAGGTTGATTTTGGGTTATTTTTGGGATGATTTTTGGCTGATTTCGGGTTGAATTTGGGGCCAATTTCGGGTTGATTTTTGTGATATTTTTGGGCTGATTTTGGGACGATTTTGGGATTATTTCAGGTTGATTTTTTTGGGCTGATTTTGGGTCGATTTCAGGCGATTTTGGGATTATTTTTGGGCCAATTTCGGGTTGAATTTGGGATGATTTCAGCGATTTTGGGCTGATTTTGGGGCCAATTTGGGGCAAATTTTGAGTTGATTTTGGGTTAATTTTGGGGCCAATTTTGGGCTGATTTCAGGATTTTTTTGGCTGATTTTGGGTCGATTTCAGGCGATTTTGGGCCAATTTTGGGCTGATTTTGGGTTAATTTGGGGCCAATTTCAGGTTGATTTTGGGCTGATTTTTGGGTCAATTTTGGGTCAATTTGGGGACAATTTTGGGATAATTTTGTGCCAATTTTGGGCTGATTTTTGGGCTGATTTTGGGTTGATTTCAGGTTGATTTTGGGATTATTTTGGGTTGATTTCGGGATGATTTCTTGGGATAATTTTGGGTCGATTTCAGGCGATTTTGGGCTGATTTTGGGTCAATTTTGAGCCTATTTTGGGATAATTTTGAGATGATTTTGGGCCAATTTTGGGATAATTTTGGGTTAATTTTAGGATGATTTTGGGATGATTTCAGGATAATTTCTGGGCCAATTTCAGGTTGATTTTGGGATGATTTTGGGGTCATTTCTGAACCAATTTTGGGCTGATTTTGGGTTAATTTTGGGATAATTTTGGGGCCAATTTCAAGCTGATTTTTGGGCTGATTTTGGGTCGATTTCAGGCGATTTTGGGCTGATTTTTCGGTGATTTCTGAACCAATTTTGGGATATTTTTGGGATAATTTGGGGCTAATTTTGGGTTAATTTTGGGATTATTTTGGGATTATTTTGGGATAATTTTGGGCCAATTTCGAGTTGATTTTGGGATATTTTTGGGTTAATTTCGGGATGATTTTGGGCTGATTTTTGGGCTGATTTTGGGCCAATTTTGGGTAGATTTTGGGCCGATTTTGGGATATTTTTGGGCTGATTTTGGGATAATTTTGGCATAATTTTGGGCTGATTTTTGGGCTGATTTTTGGGCTGATTTGGGGTCAATTTGGGGCCAATTTCAGGTTGATTTTGGGCTGATTTTGAGTCGATTTCAGGCGATTTTGGGCTGATTTTTGGGTCAATTTTGGGACAATTTTGGGATAATTTTGACATAATTTTGGCATAATTTTGGGCTGATTTTTGGGCCGATTTTTGGTTAATTTTGGGCCAATTTTGGGCTGATTTTTGGGCCGATTTTGGGCTGATTTCAGGCGATTTTGGGTTTGTTTCTCCCCCCAGAGCTGAGGATGTCTAAACCCCTGGAGCTGGAGAAGGAGCTGCCGGGGGAGATCCCGGGTAGGGAACTGGGGATTTTGGGGACATTTGGGGACATTTAGGGACATTTGGGGACAATTTGGGGACATTTGGGGGAATTTGGGGACATTTTGGGACATTTGGGGACATTTTGGGGGATTTTTTGGGGGAATTTTGTGGATTTTGGGACATTTTTGCGGGAATTTTGTGGATTTTGGGACATTTGGGGACATTTTGGGACATTTTTGGGACATTTTGGGGACATTTGGGGACAATTTGGGGACATTTGGGGGGACTTTTGTGGATTTTTTTGGGTTTTGGGACATTTTTTGGACATTTGGGGACATTTGGGGACATTTCTGGGGGAATTTTGTGGATTTTTTGTGGGAATTTTGTGGATTTTTTTTGTTTTTGGGTCATTTTTGGGACACTTGGGGACATTTTGGGGATATTTTGGGGGAATTTTGTGGATTTTTTGGGATTTTGGGGACATTTGGGGACAAATTGGGTAATTTTGGGGCCATTTGGGGACATTTTGGGACATTTTTGTGGATTTTTGGGGGAAATTTTGTGGATTTTTTTTTGATTTGGGGACATTTAGGGTCATTTTAGGGACATTTGGGTCATTTTGGGGACATTTGGGGACATTTGGGGACATTTTGGGGACATTTGGGGACATTTTGGGGACATTTTCCCACAGAGACAGAAACCAATGGACCCGAAACAAACCACCAGGTGAGATTTTGGGATTTTTTGGGGATTTTTTGGGGATTTTTTGGGGATTTTTGGGGATTTTTTGGGGATTTTTGGGGGGTTTTTTTGTTGGTTTTGGGGGTTTTTTTGGGGTTTTGGGGATTTTTTTGGGATTATTTTGGTTTTTTTTTTTTTGGATTTTGGGGTTTTGGGGAATTTTTTGGGGTTTTTTGGGGTTTTAGGGTTTTTTGGGGATTTTTTTGGTTAGAGGTGTTTGGGGTTTTGGGGGTTATTTTGGGGTTATTTTGGGGATTTTTATTTTGGGGATTTTGGATTTTTGGGGGTTTTGGGGTTTTTCATGTTTTGGGGATTTTGGGGGGTTTGGGATTTTTGGGTTTTTTTTGTTTTTTTTTTTATTTTTTGGGATTATTTTGGGATTTTTTAAGTTTATTTTTGGGGAATTTTGGGGGTTTTTGGGGTTTTTTGGGGGGGCTGGACATCCCCCAGCCCCAAAATCCAGGAGTTTCTCCCCAAAAATGTTGTTTTTTTCCCCAAAAATGTTGTTTTTTCCCCAAAAATGTTGTTTTTTTCCCCAAAAATGTTGTTTTTTCCCAACTCAGGCTCAGCAGAACAAATCTCCCTTCGGCCCTGGAGGCAAGGTGAGGAACCTCCCAAAAATATCCCAAAAATATCCCAAAAATCCCCAAAAATCTCCCAAAAATATCCCAAAAATATCCCCAAAAAAATCCCAAAAATATCCCAAAATTCACCCAAAAATCCTCCCCAAAAATCCTGAAAATTCACCCAAAAATATCCCAAAAATATCCCAAAATTCACCCAAAAATCCTCAAAAAATCTCCCCAAATTCACCCAAAAATCTCCCAAAATTCAAAAAAAATCCCAAAATTCACCCAAAAACATCCCAAAAATATCCCAAAATTCACCCCAAAATCATCAAAAAATCTCCCAAATTCACCCCAAAATATCCCAAAATCACCCAAAATATCCCAAAAATCCCCCAAAAATCTCCCAAAATTCACCCAAAATTCACCCAAAATTCACCCAAAAATCTCCCAAAAATATCCCAAAAATATCCCAAAAATATCCCAAAATTCTCCCCAAAATTCACCCAAAAGTCTCCCAAAATTCACCAAAATCTGCCAAAATTCACCCCAAATCCCCCAAATTGTCCCCAAATCTGCCAGAATTGTCCCCAAATTGTCCCCAAAACTCCCAAATTGTCCCCAAATCCCCTAGAATTGTCCCCAAATTGTCCCCAAATTGTCCCCAAAACTCCCAAATTGTCCCCAAAAATTGTCCCCAAACCCCCAAAATCCCCCGAATTGTCCCCAAACCCCCTGAACTGTCCCCAAATCCCCCCAAATTGTCCCCAAATCTACCCGAATTGTCCCCAAATCTGCTCGAACTGTCCCCAAACTGTCCCCAGATTGTCCCCAAATCACCCAAACTGTCCCCCAATTGTCCCCAGCCCTTGTCCCCACCTGTCCCCTCCCCCCAGGTGACAGCCGCCCCCCCGGAGCTGCCCCTCCCCCCGCCCGCTGCCCCTCCCCCCACCCAGCTGCTGCTGGCTGGGACCCAGCTGGCCGGGGTGAGTTGGGGACTTTGGGGACATTTGGGGACATTTGGGGACATCATTTGAGACATTTGGGGACATTTGGGGGACATTTGGGGACATCATTTGAGACATTTGGGGACATCATTGGGGACATTTGGGGACATTTTGGGGACATCATTGGGGACATTTGGGGACATTTTGGGGACATTGGGGACATCATTGGGGACATCATGGGGACATTTGGGACATTGGGGATTTTTTGGGGACATTTTGAGGACATTGGGGACATCTTGGGGACATCTTGGGGACATTCTGGGGACATTCAGGACATCATTGGGGACATCTTGGGGACATTAAGGACATCGTGGGGACATCACTGGGGACGTTTGGGGACATTTTGGGGACATTTGGGGACATTGGGGACATCTTGGGGACATCACTGGGGACATTTGGGGACATGAGGGACATCATTGGGGACATCATTTGAGACATTGGGGACATCATTAGGGACATCATTGGGGACATGATTTGGGACATCTTGGGGACATTTTGGGTCATTTTGAGGACATTTTGGGGACATTTTGGGGACATTTTGGGGACATTTGGGGACGTTGGGGATTTGGGGACATCTTGGGGACACCATTGGGGACATTTGGAGACATTCAGGACATCATGGGGACATTGCTGGGGACATTTTGGGTCATTTTGGGGACATTTGGGGACATTGTGGGGACATTTTGAACATCGAGGACATCATTGGGGACATTCAGGACATCCTGGGGACATTTGGGGACATCATCAGGGACATCAGGGGACATTTCAAACACTGGGGACATCATTGGGGACATTTGGGGTCATTTGGGGACATCCTGGGGACACCGGGGGGGGGAGGGGCTTTGGGAGCTTCACTAACCTGCTGCCCCTCCCCCCGTGTGTCCCCAACTGTCCCCAAACTGTCCCCAAACTGTCCCCAAACTGTCCCTGTGTCACCTCGTGTCACCCGCGCCCCTTAACCCCCGCGCTGCCGTGTCCCCACCGTGTCCCCATCGTGTCCCCATCGTGTCACTGTGTCACTGTGTCACTGTCACTGTCACTGTCACTGTCACTGTCACTGTCACTGTCATTGTCACTGTCACTGTCACTGTCACTGCCGCTGTCACTCTCTGTCCCCTGTGTGTCGCTGTTCTCCTGTCCCTGTCGCTGTCCCCTCTGTCCCTCTCCGTGTCCCCAATGTCCCCAATGTCCTCTCTGTCCCCTCTCTCTCTCTCACTGTCCCCAATGTCGCTGTCCCCTCCCTCTCTCACTGTCCCCACTGTCCGTGTCCCTCTCACTCTCCCCTGTGTCCCCTGCTGTCCCCTCTGTCCCCTGCTGTCCCTGCTGTCCCTCTATCCCCGCTGTCGCTGTCCCCTCTCGCTGTCCCCTCTGTCCCCTGTGTCGCTGTCCCTCTCTCTGTCACTGTCCCCTCTCCCTGTCCCTCTCTCTGTCCCCTGTCCCCTGTCACTGTCCCCTGTCGCTGTCCCCTGTCCCCTGTCACTGTCCCCTCTCTCTCTCTCTCTCTGTCACTGTCCCTCTCTTTGTCTCTCTGTCCCTGTCCCTTGCTGTCCCTCTCTCTGTCGCTGTCGCTGTCCCTCTCTCTCTCTCTGTCCCTCTCTCTCTCTGCCGCTGTCCCCTCTGTCCCTGCTGTCACTATCCCTGTCCCTCTCCCTGTCCCCTCTGTCCCTTGCTGTCCCTCTCTCTGTCGCTGTCCCCTCTCTCTCTCTCTCTCTGTCCCCTCTCTCTGTCCCTGTCGCCCTGTCTCTGTCCCCAATGTCCCTGTCCCCTCTCTGTCCCTCTCCCTGTCCCCGCTGTCTCTCTGTCCCTGTCCCCTCTGTCGCTGTCCCTGTCGCTGTGTCGCTGTCCCCTCTCTCTCTGTCCCCACTGTCCCCTGTCCCTTGCTGTCCCCTCTCTCTGTCCCTCTCTTTGTCCCCTCTCTCTCTCTGTCCCCCTCTCTGTCTCTCTGTCCCTTGCTGTCCCTCTCTCTGTCCCCTGTCTCCTGTCGCTGTCCCCTCTCTCTCTCCCTCTCTCTGTCCCTCTGTCTCTGTCACTGTCCCCTCTGTCCCCTGTCCCGTCTCTGTCGCTGTCCCTGTCCCCTCTCCCTCTCCCTGTCCCCTCTCTCTGTCTCTCTGTCTGTCCCCTCTGTCTCTCTGTCCCCTGTCCTTGTCCCTCTCTCTGTCCCTCCCCCCCCCCCCCCCCCCCCCCCCCCCCCCCCCTTCCCTCTCCCTGTCGCCTCTGTCTCCCTGTCCCCTCTCTCTGTCCCTCTCTCTGTCCCCTCTGTCGCTGTCGCTGTCCCGCAGCTGGCGGCTCTGCTGCCCCCCGCTCTGTCCCCTCAGCAGCTCCTTTGTCACCAAGCTCAGCTCCTCGCCGCCGCCGCAGCCCAGGGGGGTCCCTGCGCCCCTCCCCCCCCCGGCGCCACCCCCGCGCGCCCCGAGGTGACAGCGGCCACCCCCCCGCTGCTGCCGGGGACAATCCAGCTGTCACCCCAGGTACTGACCCCAAATCCCGGGAATTTCACCCAAAAATCCCGAAAATCCCATAAAAATCCCATTAAAAATCCCGAAAATTCAACCCAAAAATCCCAAAAATCCCATAAAAATCCCACAAATCTCACTCCCGCCACCCCCCCGCTGCTGCCGGGGACAATCCAGCTGTCACCCCAGGTACTGACCCCAAATCCCCAAAATTTCACCCAAAAATCCCGAAAAAAATCCCGAAAATTTAACGCGAAATTTAACCCAAAATGGCAAAAATCCCATAAAAATCCCATAAAAATCCCATGAAAATCCCATAAAAATCCCATAAAAATCCCATTAAAAATCCCGAAAATTTAACACAAATTTTAACCCGAAATCATGAAAATCCCACAAAAAATCCCATAAAAAATCCAGAAAATTTAACCTGAAATTTAACCCGAAATAGCGAAAATCCTATAAAAATCCCATAAAAATCCCATAAAAATCCCATAAAAATCCCGAAAATTCAACTCAAAAATCCCATTAAAATCCCCTAAAAATCCCATTAAAAATAAAATTCACAAAAATCCCATAAAAACCCAAAATTTAACAAAATTACCTGAAATCAGAAAATCCCATAAAAATCCCATAAAAATCCCATAAAAATCCCATAAATCTACTCCCGAATCTCGGGGAAATCCAGCTGTCACCCCAGGTACTGACCCCAAAAATCCCATAAAAAACCCCGAAAATTTAACGCGAAATTTAACCGAAAATGGCGAAAATCCCATAAAAATCCCATAAAAATCCCATAAATCCCATCTTGCGGAAATCCAACTAAAACCCCATACTATCAAATCCCGGGAATTCAACCCAAAAATCCCGAAAATCCCATAAAAATCCCATTAAAAAATCCCGAAAATTTAACTCGAAATGGTGAAAATCCCATAAAAATCCCATAAAAATCCCATTAAAAATCCCGACAATTTAACCCAAAAATCCCGAAAATTCACCCCAAAAATCCCATAAAAATCCCGAAATTAAACCCAAAATAGTGAAAATCCTATAAAAATCCCATAAAAATCCCTTAAAAAATCCCGAAAATTTAATGTGAAATTTAACCCAAAATCGCGGAAATCCCATAAAAATCCCATAAAAATCCCATAAAAATCCCATAAAAAATCCCGAAAATTCAACCCAAAAATCCCCTAAAAATCCCGAAAATTTAACGCGAAATTTGACCCGAAATGGCGAAAATCCCATAAAAATCCCATAAAAATCCCATAAATCTCACTCCCACCACCCCCCCGCTGCTGCCGGGGACAATCCAGCTGTCACCCCAGGTACTGACCCCAAATCCCCGAAATTCAACCCAAAAATCCCCAAAAAAATCCCGAAAATTTAGCATGAAATAGCGAAAATCCTATAAAAATCCCATTAAAAATCCCATAAAAATCCCAAAAAAACCCAAAAATCCCGTAAAAAATCCCATTAAAAATCCCAAAATTTGAACCCAAAAATCAAATTAAAAATTCAAAATTTAACGCAAATTTGAAAAAACCCCAAAAATCCCATAAAAATCCCATTAAATCCCATAAAAAAACCCCAAAATCCCATAAAAATCCCACAAAAATCCCATTAAAAATCCCCAAAATTCAACCCAAAAATCCCCTAAAAATCCCGAAAATTTAACACGAAATTTAACCTAAAATGGCAAAAATCCTATAAAAATCCCATAAAAATCCCATAAATCCCATAAAAATCCCATTAAATCTCCTCCCAAACCCCTTCAGCTGCTGCCAGAGACAATCCAGTCTCAGACCAAATCCGGAATTAACCCAAAAATCCCGAAAATTTAACACGAAATTTAACCCAAAATAGCGAAAATCCTATAAAAATCCCATAAAAATCCCATAAAAATCCCATTAAAAATCCCATAAAAATCCCATAAAAATCCCATTAAAAATCCCGAAAATTTAACCCAAAAATCCCGAAAATTCACCCCAAAAATCCCCTAAAAAATCCCGAAATTAAACCCAAAATACCTAAAATCCTATAAAAATCCCATAAAAATCCCTTAAAAAATCCCCAAATGTCCCAAAATCCCCCTAAAAATCCCAACAGTGTCCCCAATATCCCAAATTTAACCCAAAATCTACCAAAATGAATCCAAAATGAACCCAAAAATCTCCCCAATGTCCCCAAATATCCCAAACATCCCAAAAGTCCCCAAATCCCCCAAATCCCCATTAATGTCCCAAATATTCCTAAATTCCCAAATGTCCCCAAATGTCCCCAAATCCCTAAATCCTCTATGATGTCCCCAATGTCCCCAAATCCCCAAATGTCCCAAATGTCCCCATTGTCCCCAATGTCCCCAATGCCCCTAAATCCCCATTAATGTCCCCATTAATGTCCCCAACTGTCCCTAATGTCCCCAAATCCCCTCAATGTCCCCAAATCACCATTAATGTCCCCAATGTCCCCAATATCCCCAAATCCCCTCAATATCCCCAATGTCCCCACTGTCCCCATTAATGTTCCCAATGTCCCCAAATCCCCAAATGTCCCCAAATCCCCAAAATCCCCATTAATGTCCCCAACTGTCCCCACTGTCCCCAATGTCCCCAAATCCCCCAATGTCCC
>NW_028147279.1:234752-267983 GCF_008360975.1 Lichenostomus cassidix | reverse complement strand
TGTCCCCAATGTCCCCATTAATGTCCCCAATGTCCCCAAATATCCCAAATGTCCCCAAATGTCCCAAATCACCCCAATGTCCCCAAATCCCCAAATGTCCCTAATGTCCCCAATGTCCCCAAATCCCCCAAATCCCCCAAATCCCCATTAATGTCCCAAATATCCCTAAATTCCCAAATGTCCCCAATGTCCCCAATGTCCCCAAATGTCCTCAAATCCCCTATGATGTCCCCAATGTCCCCAAATCCCCTAAATCCCCACAATGTCCCTAATGTCCCCAATGTCCCCAACTGTCCCCACTGTCCCCAATGTCCCCAAATCCCCTCAATATCCTCTCAATGTCCCCAACATCTCCAATGTCCCCAATGTCCCCAAATATCCCAAATGTCCCCAAATATCCCAAATGTCCCCAAATGTCCCAAATCACCCCAATGTCCCCAAATCCCCAATATCCCAACTGTCCCCCAATGTCCCCAAATCCCCAAATGTCCCCAACTGTCCCCAAATCCCTAAATCCTCTATGATGTCCCCAATGTCCCCAAATCCTCAAATCCCCAATGTCCCCAAATGTCCCCAATGTCCCCAAATATCCCAAATGTCCCCAAATGTCCCAAATCACCCCAAATGTCCCCAAATCCCCAATATCCCAACTGTCCCCCAATGTCCCCAAATCCCCATGAATGTCCTCAATGTCCCCGTTAATGTCCCCTGTGTCGCCAGGAGGTGCAGCAGCTCCTGCAGCTGCAGCAGTTGGTTTTGCTGCCAGGCCACTCCCTGCAGGGGACAGTGCCAGCCGCGGGGACAGTGACAGCCACGGTGACAGCGACAGCGCCCTTCCTGCTGTCACCGGGACAGGGACAGACGGGACAGAGCGGTGAGAGTTAGGGGATTTGGGGGATTTGGGGACATTTTGGGGTCATTTTGGGGGATTTGGGGACATTTGGGGTCATTTTGGGGTCATTTTGAGGACACTTTGGGGGATTTGGCGACACTTTGGGGACATTTTGGGGTCATTTTTTGGGATTTGGGGACACTTTGGGACATTTTGAAGACATTTTGGGGACATTTTGGGGGTTTGGGGACATTTTGGGGACATTTCGGGGGATTTGGGGTCAGTTTGGGGACATTTGGGGACATTTAGGGACAGCGCCCTTCCTGCTGTCACCCGGACAGGGACAGCAGGGACAGAGCGGTGAGACTGGGGACAGAAATGGGATTTGGGGACATTTTGGGGACATTTTGGGGGATTTGGGGACATTTGGGGACATTTCGGGGACATTTTGGGGACATTTTGGGGGAATTTGGGTCATTTTGGGGACATTTTGGGAACATTTGGGGACATTTTGGGGTTGGGGACATTTGGGGACATTTGGGGATTTAGGGACATTGGGGACATTTTGGGGGATTTGGGGTAATTTTGGGGGATTTGTGGACATTTTGGGGACATTTTGGGGATTTAGGGACACTTTGGGTCATTTTGGGCTCATTTTGGGGACATTTTGGGGACATTTTGGGGGATTTGGGGTCACTTTTGGAGTAATTTTTGGGGATTTGGGGACATTTTGGGGTCATTTTGGGGACATTTTAGGGGATTTAGGGACACTTTGGAGACACTTTGGGGACATTTTGGGACATTTGGGGTCACATTTGGGATTTGGGTTTTTTGGGGTCACATTTGGGATTTGAGTTTTTTGGGGTCACAGATTGATTTTGGGGTCACATTTGGGGTATTTGGGGTCACAGGGTTTGGGGGGATTTGGGGTCCTGGGGGGATTTTGGGACCCCTGACCCCCCAGTGACCCCAAATGTCCCCAAAAACCCCAAATGTCCCCAAATGACCCCAAAATCCCAAATAACCCCAAATAACCCCAAAAATCCCACTGTTTTCCCCCCCCAGGGCTTCTCCCTCCCCCCAACCTCTTTCAGCTACCTCAGCACAGCCCGGGGGGAATCCTGAGCAGCCGAGGGGCTCTGCAAGCACAGGTAAAACCCCAAAAAAATCCTATAAAAATCCTAAAAACCCTAAAAACCCCAAAAAACCTGAAAATCCATAAAAAACCCCCAAAAAATCCCGAAAAAACCCCCAAAAAAACACCCTAAAAACAGCCCAAAACCAGCCCGGGGGGAATCCTGAGCAGCCGAGGGGCTCTGCAAGCACAGGTAAAACCCCAAAAAAATCCTATAAAAATCCTAAAAACCCTAAAAACCCCAAAAAACCCAAAAAACCCAAAATCTGCCCCAAAAAAACCCCAAAAACTGCCCTAAAAACCCCAAAAAAACACCCTAAAACCAGCCCAAACCAGCCCGGGGGGAATCCTGAGCAGCCGAGGGGCTCTGCAAGCACAGGTAAAACCCCAAAAACCCTAAAATCCCTAAAAAACCCCAAAAATCCCAAAAACTGCCCCAAAAAACCCCTAAAACCGCCATAAAAAACCCCAAAAAACCCTAAAAGACCCCCAAAAAATACCCCAAAAAACCCTAAAATCCCAAAACCCTAAAAATACCCTAAAACCTCCAAAATCCCTAAATTTTTTTGGGATCTTTCCTCTCTTTCCCAGAGTTTTTGGGGTATTTTAGGATTTTTTTGGGGTACTTTTGGGGATTATTTGGGTTCATTTCTTGGTTTTTTTTTGGGGTCATTTGTGGGATTTTTTTTGGGTTCATTTCTGGAATTTTTTTGGGGTAAATTTTGGGATTTTTTGGGTTCATTTGTGGGATTTTTTTGGGTCATTTTTGGGTTTTTTTGGGTTCATTTCGGGGATAATTTGTGGGATTTTTTTGGTTCATTTCTGGGTTTATTTTTGGGGTAATTTTGGGGTTTTTGGGTTCATTTGTGGGATTTTTTTGGGTTCATTTGTAGGATTTTTGGGGTAATTTGTGGGATTTTTTTGGGGCTAATTTCCGGGATTTTTTTGGGTTCATTTATAGGATTTTTGGGGTAACTAATTTATGGGATTTCCCTTTAGCTCCTATATAGGATTTTTGGGGCCATTTTTGGGATTTTTTTGGTTTCATTTGTGGGATTTTTGGTTTTATTTGTGGGTTTTTTTGGGTTCATTTGTGGGATTTTTTGGGGTAATTTTAGGGCTTTTTTGGTTTAATTTGTGGGATTTTTTGTGTAATTTGTGGGATTTTTTTGGGGTAATTTTAGGGCTTTTTTGGGTTCATTTGTAGGATTTTTGGGTTAATTTCTGGGTTTATTTTTGGGTTCATTAGTGGGATTTTTTTGGGTTCATTTGTAGGATTTTGGGGTAATTTGTAGGATTTTTTTGGTTAATTTGTGGGATTATTTTGGGTTCATTTTTGGTTTCATTTGTGGGATTTTTTTTGGGTTAATTGCCTGGAATTTTTTTGGGGTTCATTTATAGGATTTTTGGGTTCATTTATAGGATTTTGGGTTAATTTCTAGGATTTTGGGGTAACTAATTTATGGGATTTCCCTTTAGCCCTTATATAGGATTTTTGGGGTTGTTTTTGGGTAATTTGTGGGATTTTTTTTGGGTTTATTTGTGGGATTTTTTTGGTTCATTTCTGGGTTAATCTGTGGGATTTTTTGGATTCATTTTTGGGCTCATTTATAGGATTTTTGGGTTAATTTATAGGATTTTTGGGGTAATTTGTAGGATTTTTTTGGTTACTTGTGGGATTTTTGGGTTCATTTTTGGGATTTTTTTTGGATTTTTTTTGGGCTTAATTTCCGGAATTTTTTTTGGGTTCATTTATAGGATTTTTGGGTTCATTTATAGGATTTTTGGGGTAATTAATTTATGGGATTTCTCCACAGCCCCTGTATAGGATTTTTTTGGGTTCATTTGTGGGATTTTTTGAGGTCATTTTTGGGCTAATTTATGGGATTTTTTGGGTTCATTTCCAGGATTTTTTTTTATCATTTATAGGATTTTTTGGGTTCATTTGTGGGATTTTTTTGGGTTCATTTGTGGGATTTTTTTGGGTTCATTTGTGGGATTTTTTGGGGTAATTTGTGGGATTTTTTTGGGTTCATTTTTGGGGGTTTTTTGGGTTCATTTCCAGGGTTTTTTGGGGTCATTTTGGGGATAATTTGTGGGATTTTTTTTGAGGTTCATTTCTGGGATTTTTGGGTTCAATTTTGGGTTCATTTTTGGGGTAATTTTGGGGTTCTTGGGTTCATTAGTGGGATTTTTTGAGCTCATTTGTGGGATTTTTTTGGGGTAATTTATGGGATTTTTTGGGTTCATTTGTGGGATTTTTTTGGGGTAATTTATGGGATTTTTTGGGTTCATTTGTGGGATTTTTTTGGGGTAATTTATGGGATTTTTTTGGGTTCATTTGTGGGATTTTTTTGGGTTCAGTTTTGGGGTTTTTTTGGCTTTATCTGTGGGATTTTTTGGGTTCATTTTTGGGATTTTTTAGGTTCATTTGTGGGGTTTTTTTTGGTAATATATGGGGATTTTTGGGTTCATTTATAGGATTTTCGGGTAATCTGTGGGATTTTTGGGGTAATTTCGGCTCTTTTTGCAGCCCCTATATAGGATTTTTTTGGGGTAATTTTGGGTTAATTTCTGGGGTAATTTTGGGTTAATTTCTGGGGTAATTTTTGGGGTAATTTATAGGATTTTTGGGGTAATTTGTAGGATTTTTTTTGTTACTTGTGGGATTTTCGGGTTCATTTTTGGGATTTTTTGGGATTTTTTTTGGGGTTAATTTCCGGAATTTTTTTGGGGTAATTTATAGGATTTTTGGGTTCATTTATAGGATTTTTGGGTTCATTTATAGGATTTTTGGGCTAACCAATTTATGGGATTTCCCTCTCTCAGCCTCCCCGCCCTGCTCTCCCCGACTCTCCCCCCGGAGTTTCCCCCAAATGTCCCGAAAATCCCTCTGGAGCTGCCGAGGAGCCGAGCGACCTGGAGGAGCTGGAGCAGTTCGCCAGGACCTTCAAACAGAGGAGGATCAAGCTGGGATTCACCCAGGTTTGGGGTTTTTGTAGGGTTTTTATAGGATTTTGGGGTTTTTTATGGGATTTTGGGGTTTTTTTGGGGTTTTTTGGGGTTTTTTTGGGGTTTTTCAGGGGATTTGGGATCCCACCTGGAGCAGTTCGCCAGGACCTTCAAACAGAGGAGGATCAAGCTGGGATTCACCCAGGTTTGGGGTTTTTGTAGGATTTTTGTAGGGTTTTTATAGGATTTTTGTAGGATTTTGGGTTTTTTTGGGGTTTTTTTGGGGTTTTTTGGGGGATTTGGGATCCCAGCTGGAGCAGTTCGCCAGGACCTTCAAACAGAGGAGGATCAAACTCGGATTCACCCAGGTTTGGGGTTTTTGTAGCATTTTTATAGGATTTTTATAGGATTTTGGGGTTTTTGGGGGTTTTTTGGGATTTTTTTGGGGTTTTTTGGGGTTTTATGGGATTTTTCAGATCCGGGTTTTTTTTTTTTTTGGTCATTTAGGATTGTTTGGGGATTTTTTTGGGATTTTTTGGGGAATTTTTTGGGGATTTTTGGGGGATTTTTTGGGGAATTTTTTGGGATTTTTTGAGGAATTTTTGGGGATTTTTGGGGGAATTTTTGGGGGAATTTTTTGGGGATTTTTTGGGGATTTTTGGGGAATTTTTTGGGATTTTTTTGGGATATTTTTGGGAGTTTTTGGGGATTTTTTTGGGATTTTTTTTCCCTTTTAGGGCGGCGTGGGTTTGAAATTTTGGGTCTCTATATGGGATTTTTGGGGTTTTTTGGGCATTTTTGGGGTTTTTCAGATCGGGATTTTTTTGGGGTGATTTAGGATTTTTTGGGGATATTTTTGGGATCATTTTGGGATTTTTTTAGGATATTTTTTGGGTTTTTCAGAGCGACGTTGGCCTCGCCATGGGGAAACTCTATGGGATTTTTGGGATTTTTTGGGATTTTTGGGGTTTTTGTGGCATTTTTGGGGTTTTTCGGATCGGGATTTTTTGGGGTGATTTTTGGGATAATTTTGGGATAATTTTGGGATGTTTTTGGGATATTTTGGGATATTTTGGGGTTTTTTAGGGCGACGTTGGTCTCGCCATGGGGAAGCTCTATGGGATTTTTTTGGGATTTTTGGGGTTTTTCAGGCATTTTTGGGGTTTTTCGGGTCGGGATTTTTAGGGATTTTTTGGGGTGATTTTTGGGATAATTTTGGGGTAATTTTGGGATGTTTTGGGGTTTTTAGGGCGATGTCGGCCTGGCCATGGGGAAGCTCTATGGGATTTTTTTGGGATTTTTTTGGGCATTTTTGGGGTTTTTCGGCTCGGGATTTTTTGTGGCTATTTTTGGGGTGATTTAGGATTATTTTGGGATGTTTTTGGGGTGTTTTTTGGGATGTTTTTAGGGCGACGTCGGGCTCGCCATGGGGAAGCTCTATGGGATTTTTTGGGGATTTTTGGGATTTTTTTGGGATTTTTGGGGTTTTTCGGGTCGGGATTTTTGGGGGATTTTTTGGGGACATTTTGGGGATATTTTTGGGGTGATTTAGGATCATTTTTGGGATAATTTTGGGATAATTTTGGGATAATTTTGGGGTGTTTTTGGGGTTTTTTAGGGCGACGTCGGTCTCGCCATGGGGAAGCTCTATGGGATTTTTTTGGGATTTTTTTGGGATTTTTGGGGTTTTTGGGGCATTTTTGGGGTTTTTCGGGTCGGGATTTTTTGGGGATTTTTTTTGGGTGATTTAGGATGTTTTTAGGTCATTTTTGGGGTGTTTTTGGGACGTTTTTGGGGTTTTTTAGGGCGACGTTGGCCTCGCCATGGGGAAGCTCTATGGGATTTTTTTGGGATTTTTTGGGATTTTTTTTGGGATTTTTTGGGTTTTTCGGGTCGGGATTTTTTGGGGATTTTTTGTGGCTATTTTTGGGGTGATTTAGGATGTTTTTGGGACATTTTTGGGATAATTTTGGGACATTTTTGGGGTTTCTTAGGGCGACATCGGGCTGGCCATGGGGAAGCTCTATGGGATTTTTTTGGGATTTTGGGGTTTTTTTTGGGATTTTTGGGGTTTTTTTGGGATTTTTGGGGTTTTTCGGGCATTTTTGGGTTTTTTCGGATCGGGATTTTTTGTGGCTATTTTGGGGATATTTTTGGGGTGATTTAGGGTTTTTTGGGGATAATTTTGGGATAATTTTGGGATGTTTTTGGGATGTTTTTAGGGCGACGTCGGGCTCGCCATGGGGAAGCTCTATGGGATTTTTTTGGGATTTTTGGTGTTTTTGGGGCATTTTTGGGGTTTTTCGGGTCGGGATTTTTTGGGGATTTTTTGGGGACATTTTGGGGATATTTTTGGGGTGATTTAGGATCATTTTGGGATGTTTTTGGGGTGTTTTTTTGGGTTTTTTTAGGGCGACGTTGGTCTCGCCATGGGGAAGCTCTGTGGGATTTTTTTGGGATTTTTGGGGATTTTTTTGGGATTTTTGGGGTTTTTCAGGCATTTTTGGGGTTTTTCGGGTCGGGATTTTTTGGGGATTTTTTGTGGCTATTTTGGGGATATTTTTGGGGTGATTTAGGATAATTTTGGGGTTTTTTTGGGATGTTTTCAGGGCGATGTTGGGCTCGCCATGGGGAAGCTCTATGGGATTTTTTTGGGATTTTTGGGGTTTTTCAGGCATTTTTGGGGTTTTTCGGCTCGGGATTTTTTGGGGATTTTTTGGGGATATTTTTGGGGTGATTCAGGATGTTTTTGGGATAATTTTGGGATATTTTGGGGTTTTTTAGGGCGATGTCGGGCTGGCCATGGGGAAGCTCTATGGGATTTTTTTGGGATTTTTTGGGATTTTTTTGGGATTTTTGGGGTTTTTTGGGCATTTTTGGGGTTTTTCGGCTCGGGATTTTTTGTGGCTATTTTTGGGGTGATTTAGGATTATTTTGGGATGTTTTTGGGGTGTTTTTGGGGTTTTTTAGGGCGACGTCGGGCTCGCCATGGGGAAGCTCTACGGCAACGACTTCAGCCAAACGACGATTTCGCGATTCGAAGCTTTGAATTTGAGCTTCAAGAACATGTGCAAGCTGAAGCCTCTGCTGGAGACCTGGCTGAGGGACGCAGGTGGGTTATTGATCACCTATTGATCACCTATTGATCTGGTATTGATTGGAATCGATTGATTGATTGGAATCAATAGGGATCAATAGGAGCTGATAGGGATCAATAGCGACCCCACAGCCTCTGCTGGAGACCTGGCTGAGGGACGCAGGTGGGTTATTGATCACCTATTGATCAGTTATCGATCGGTTATTGATCCGTTATTGGTGATCGATAGGAACCGATAGGGATCAATAGGGATCAATAGGGATCAATAGTGACCCACAGCCCCTGCTGGAGACCTGGCTGAGGGACGCAGGTGGGTTATTGATCACCTATCGATCAGGTATTGATCGGTTATTGATCCGTTATTGGTGATTGATTGGAACCGATAGGGATCAATAGGGATCAATAGGGATTGATAGTGACGCTGAAGCCTCTGCTGGAGACCTAGCTGAGGGACGCAGGTGGGTTATTGATCACCTATTGATCACTTATTGATCAGTTATTGGTGATTGATTGGAACCAATAGGGATCGATAGGGATCAATGGGGATCAATAGAGATCAATAGTGATGCTGAAGCCTCTGCTGGAGACCTGGCTGAGGGACGCAGGTGGGTTATTGATCCGGTATTGATCACTTATTGATCGGTTATTGATTTGGTATTGATTGATTGATTGGAACCGATAGGGATCAATAGGGATCAATAGTGACCCCACAGCCCCTGCTGGAGACCTGGCTGAGGGACGCAGGTGGGTTATTGATCACCTATTGATCAGGTATTGATCCGTTATTGATCAGGTATTGATCCGTTATTGGTGATCGATAGGAACTGATAGGGATCAATAGGAGCTAATAGGGGTCAATAGGGATCAATAGTGACCCACAGCCTCTGCTGGAGACCTGGTTGAGGGACGCAGGTGGGTTATTGATCACCTATTGATCAGGTATTGATCAGTTATTGGTTTGGTATTGATTGATTGATTGATTGGAACTGATAGGGATCAATAGGGATTGATAGAGATCAATAGGGGTCAATAGTAACCCACAGCCTCTGCTGGAGACCTGGCTGAGGGACGCAGATGGGTTATTGATCAGGTATTGATCACCTATTGATCAGTTATTGGTGATTGATTGGAACCAATAGAGATCAATAGGAGCCAATAGGGGTCAATAGGGATCAATAGTGACCCCACAGCCTCTGCTGGAGACCTGGCTGAGGGACGCAGGTGGGTTATTGATCACCTATCGATCAGGTATTGATCACTTATTGATCAGTTATTGGTTGATTGATTGGAACTGATAGGGATCAATAGGGATCAATAGTGACCCCACAGCCTCTGCTGGAGACCTGGCTGAGGGATGCAGGTGGGTTATTGATCACCTATTGATCAGGTATTGATCAGTTATTGATCCGTTATTGATTGATTGGAACCAATAGAGATCAATAGAGATCAATAAGGACAACCCCAAACCCAAATCCCAAACCCCAAATAATTCTCAAATCCCCAAAAACCCCATAAACCCCAAAATCCCATAAAAAACCCCAAAAAATTCATAAAAACCCCAAAAATCCCAAAAACCCCCAAAAAAACTCCCAAAAATGCCTCTAAAATCCCCAAAAACCCAAAAAATCTGCAAAAAATCCCCAAAAATAAAAAAATCCCCAATAATCCCAAAAAATAAAAAAAATCCCCAAAAAATCCCCAAAATATCTCAAAAACCCCAAACCCTGTAAAACCCCAAAACACCAAAAAACCCAAATCCCAAACACCAAAACCCCTTAAAAAAATCCCCAAAAATTCTAAAAAAATCCAAAAAAATCCCCCAAAAAACCCATAAAAAATTTTTAAAAACTCCAAAAAAAAATCCAAAAAATCCCCAAAAAATCCCAAAAAATCTACAAAACCCCAAAATCCCATAAAAATCCCCAAAATCCCACAGAGACAATGTCGGTGGACTCGACCCTGCCCAGCCCCCCTCGCTGGGACCCCAAACCCTGAAAGAATCCCAAAAACCCCCAAATCCCAAACACCAAAAAATCCCAAAAAAATCCTCAAGAAAATCCCCCAAAAAGTCCAAAAAAATCCCCAAAAATCTCAAACCCTATAAAACCCCAAAACACCAAAAAACCCAAATCCCAAACACCAAAAACCCTAAAAAAATCCCAAAAGAACCCCAAAAAATCCCCAAAAACCCCCAAAAGTCCCCAAAAATCCCTAAAAAATCCCCAAAAAATCCCCCCAAAATCCCAACAAATCCCCAAACCCCATAAACCCCAAAACTCCCAAAAACCCCAAATCCCAAACACCAAAACCCTTAAAAAAACCCCAAAAAACCCCAACAAATCCCCCAAAAATTCAAAAAATATCCCAAAAAATAAAAAAAAAATTCCCCAAAAATTCTAAAAAAATCCCCAAAAAATCCCCAAAAATCCCCCAAAAAATCCCATAAAAACCCCAAATCCCAAACACCAAAAACCCTTTAAAAATCCTCCCAAAATACCAAAAAATCCTTAAAAAAATTCAAAAAAACCCCCAAAAAATCAAAAAAAAATCCAAAAAAAATCCAAAAAAAATCCAAAAAAATCCCAAAAAAATCCCAAAAAACCCCTAAAACCCCCAAATCCTACAAAAACCCCACAGAGACGATGTCGGTGGACTCGACCCTGCCCAGCCCCCCCTCGCTGGGCTCCCAACCCCTCGGGGGCTTCGAGGCTCTGCCTGGCCGGCGGCGCAAGAAGAGGACGAGCATCGAGACCAACGTGCGCTTCGCCCTGGAGAAATCCTTCCTGGCGGTGAGAAAAACCCTAAAAATACCGAATTTAACCCGAAATGTGGGGTGGGGAAAAAATCCCGACAAAAATCCCATAAAAATCCCCAAAAAATCCCATTGAAATAGCCCAAAATAGCCGAAAACAGCCAAAAAATCCTAAATTTAACGTGCGCTTCGCCCTGGAGAAATCCTTCCTGGCGGTGAGAAATCCCAAAAAATACCGAATTTAACCCGAAATTTGGGGTGTGGGGAAAAATCCCGAAAAAATCCCATAAAAATCCCCCAAAAAATGACCCCAAAACAGCCCAAAATGGCCCCAAAATGGCCAAAAAATAGGCAAAAATATCCTAAATCCAAGGTGAGCTTCGCCCTGGAGAAATCCTTCCTGGTGGTGAGAAAACCCAAAAAATCCCCAATTTAACCCAAAATTTGGGGTGGGGAAAAAATCCCGAGAAAATCCCATAAAAATCCCCCAAAAAATCCCAAAAAAATCCCAAAAAAACCATCAAAAATGGTCAAAAATCAGCAAAAAGTATCTGAAATCCAACTGCGCTTCGCCCTGGAGAAATCCTTCCTGGCGGTGAGAAAAATCCCAAAAAATCCCGAATTTAACCCGAAATTTGGGGTGGGGGAAAAAATCCCCCAAAAAATCCCATTGAAATAGCCCAAAATGGCCCAAAATGGCATAAAAAACCCAAAATCCAAGGTGAGTTTCGCCCTGGAGAAATCCTTCCTGGCGGTGAGAAAAATCCTAAAAAATACCGAATTTAACCCAAAATTTGGGGTGGGAAAAAATCCCCAAAAAAATCCTACAGAAAACCCAAAAAAAATCCTGAAAAAATCCCATAAAAATCATCAAAAATGGTCAAAAAACAGCAAAAAGTATCCAAAATCCAACTGCACTTTGCCCTGGAGAAATCCTTCCTGGCGGTGAGAAAATCCCAAAAAATCCCCAATTTAACCCAAAATTTGGGTGTGGGGGAAAAAATCCCGAGAAAATCCCATAAAAATCCCCGAAAAAATCCCAAAAAAATCCCAAAAAAATCATCAAAAATGGTCAAAAAACAGCAAAAAGTATCCAAAATCCAACTGCACTTTGCCCTGGAGAAATCCTTCCTGGCAGTGAGAAAATCCTAAAAAATACCAAATTTAACCCAAAATTTGGGTGGCAGAAAACATCCCCAAAAAAATCCTACAGAAAACCCGAAAAAAATCCTGAAAAAATCCCATAAAAATCATCAAAAATGGTCAAAAAACAGCAAAAAGTATCCAAAATCCAACTGCGCTTCGCCCTGGAGAAATCCTTCCTGGCGGTGAGAAAATCCCAAAAAATCCCGAATTTAACCCAAAATTTGGGGTGGGGAAAAAATCCTGAAAAAATCCTACAAAAATCCCCAAAAAATCCCGAAAAAAACATCGAAAATGGCCCCAAAATGGCCAAAAAACCGCAAAATCCCAAATATCCCAAATTTTCTGGAAATCGCTGAATTCCCTGAATTTCCCCAAATTTTGGATTTTCCCAAAATCCCATTTTTTCGCCCCAAAACCAGAACCAAAAACCGACATCCCAGGAGATCCTGCTTCAAACTGCCTCTCAAATTCACCTGAAAATGCCCCAAATAACCCCAAAAATTCATGATTTTCCCAAAATTTCACATTTTCACCCCAAAAATTTTTGGGATTTTCCAAAAATCCCATTTTTTCACCCCAAATCCAGAACCAAGAACCGACATCCGAGGATATCCTGCTTCAAACTGCCTCTCAAATCCACCTGAAAATGCCCCAAATCCACCCCAAATCAGCCCCAAATTCCCCCAAAATTCTGTGATTTTCCCCAAAATTTCACATTTTTACCCCAATTTTTCCCAAAATCCCGTTTTTTCGCCCCAAATCCAGAACCAGAAGCCCACCTCGGAGGAGATCCTGCTTCAAATCCACCCCAAATCCACCCCAAATTTCGCCAAATCCACCCCAAATTACCCCAAAATTCCGCGACTTTCCCCAAAATTCAGCGCTTTTTAACCCAAAATTTTTAGGATTTTTCCCAAAATCCCATTTTTTCGCCCCAAACCCAGAACCAGAAGCCGACCTCGGAGGAGATCCTGCTGATCACGGAGCAGCTCATCCAAAATCCACTCCAAATCTCCCTCAAATTCCCCTTAAATGGCCCCAAATAACCCCAAAAATCCGCATTTTTTTCCTAAAATTCCACATTTTCACCCAAAAATTTTCGGGATTTTTCCCAAAATCCCGTTTTTTCACCCCAAACCAGAACCAGAAGCCCACCTCGGAGGAGATCCTTTTCCAAATGCTCCTCAAATCCACCCCAAATCCACCCCAAATGACCCCCAAATCTCCTCAAAATGCCCTAAAACCACCCCAAAACCACCCCAAATCTCCCCGAAATTTCACATTTTTCCCCCAAAATTTTTGGGATTTTTCCCAAAATCCCATTTTTTCACCCCAAACCAGAACCAGAAGCCCACCTCGGAGGAGATCCTTTTCCAAATCCACCCAAATCTCCCTGAAAATGCCCTAAATCCACCCCAAATTCACCCCAAATCTCCCTAAAACCACCCCAAATCTCAAATTTTCACATTTTTTCTGCCAAATTTTCCCAAAATCCCGTTTTTTCACCCCAAACCCAGAACCAGAAGCCCACATCCGGGGAGATCCTTTTCCAAATGCCCCTCAAATCCACCCCAAATCCACCCCAAATTCCCCTTAAATAGCCCCAAATTCCCCCAAAAATTCTGCAATTTTTCCCAAAATTCCACATTTTCACCCCAAAAATTTTCGGGATTTTTCCAAAATCCCGTTATTTCACCCCAAAACCAGAACCAAAAACCGACCTCGGAGGAGATCCTGCTTCAAATCCACCCCAAATCTCCCTCAAATTGCCCTGAAAATGCCCTAAAACCACCCCAAATCTCCCTCAAATGGCCCCAAAATTCCACTTTTTTTCCCAAAATTTTTGGGATTTTTCCGAAAATCCCATTTTTTCGCCCCAAAAATAGAACCAGAATCCGACCTCCGAGGAGATCCTGCTGATCGCGGAGCAGCTGCACCCCAAATCCACCCCAAATCCACCCCAAATCTCCCTTAAATGGCCCCAAATTCCCCCAAAAATCCACATTTTTTTCCCAAAATTCCACATTTTCACCCCAAAAATTTTCGGAATTTTCCCAAAATCCCGTTTTTTCGCCCCAAAACCAGAACCAAAAACCGACCTCAGAGGAGATCCTGCTTCAAATCCACCCCAAATCTCCCTCAAATTCCCCTTAAATATCCCCAAATTCCCCCAAAAATCCGCATTTTTTTCCCAAAATTCCACGTTTTCACCCCAAAATTTTTAGGATTTTTCCCAAAATCCCGTTTTTTCGCCCCAAAACCAGAACCAGAGGCCCACCTCGGAGGAGATCCTGCTGATCGCGGAGCAGCTCACCCAAAATCCCTCTCAAATTCCCCTTAAATAGCCCCAAATTCCCCCAAAAATTCCGCATTTTTTTTCCCAAAATTTCACATTTTCACCCCAAAAATTTTCGGAATTTTCCCAAAATCCCGTTTTTTCGCCCCAAAAATAGAACCAGAAGCCGACCTCCGAGGAGATCCTGCTGATCGCGGAGCAGCTGCACATGGAGAAGGAGGTGATCCGCGTTTGGTTCTGCAACCGGCGCCAGAAGGAGAAGAGGATCAACCCCTCGAGTGCCCCAAATCCCCCCAATTTCACCCCAAATCCGACCCCAAACGTGACCCCAAATCCCCCAAACCTGACCCCGAACCTGACCCCAAACCTGACCCCAAACCTGACCCCAAATCTGACCCCGAACCTGACCCCGAGTGTCACCCCGAATGTCACCAACGTCGCCGGGAACAGCGTCGGGAAATCGACCAGTTTTGGAGGTCATGGGGTGAGGATTTGGGGAGTTTTTGGGGTTTTTGGGGTTTTTGGGGGTTTTGGGGGGTTTTGGGGTTTTGGAGGGTTTGGGAGGTTTGGGGATTTTGGGGGTTTTTGGGGATTTTGGGAGGTTTGGGGGTTTTGGGGATTTGGGGGGTTTTGGGGGGTTTTAGGGGGTTTGGGGGTTTTGGGGGTTTTGGGATTTTGAGGGTTAGAGGGCTTTGGGGTTTGGGGTTTTAGGGTTTTGGGGTTTTGGGGTTTTGGGGTTTTTTGGGGTTTGGGGGGTTTTGGGGTGTTTGGGGTTTTGGGAGTTTTTGGGGTTTTTGGGGTTTTGGGGTTTTGGGGATTTGGGGTTTTGGGGTTTTGGGGTTTTGGGGTTTTTGGGGTTTTGGGGTTTTGGGGTTTGGGGTTTGGGGTTTTGGGATTTTTGGGGTTTTGGGGTTTTGGGGTTTTGGGATTTTTGGGATTTTGGGGTTTTGGGGTTTTTGGTGTTTTGGGGTTTGGGGTTTTGGGGTTTTGGGGTTTTGTGGGTTTTGGGGTTTTGGGGTTTGGTTTTTGGGGTTTTTGGGGTTTTGGGGGGTTTTTGGGGTTTTGGGATTTGGGGTTTTTGGGGTTTTTGGGGGTTTTGGGGTTTGGGGTTTTTGGGGTTTTTTGGGGGATTTTGGGGTTTTTGGGGGTTTTTGGGGGGTTTTTGGGGGTTTGGGATTGGACATTGTCCCTATGGGATCTCTGCCCGTATGTGACCCCAAATGTCCCCAATGTCCCCAGTGTCCTCACTGTCCCCAAGTGTCCCAAATGTCCCCAAAATGACCCTAATAACCCCGATGACCCCAAAATGACCCCAAAATGTCCCCAAATGTCCCAAAATGTCCCAAAATGTCCCCCAATGACCCCAATGTCCCCAAAATGACCCCAAAATGTCCCCAGATGACCCCAAATGTCCCAAAATGTCCCCAAATGTCCCCAAATGACCCCAAATGTCCCCAATGTCCCCAAAATGTCCCCAAATGTCCCCAAAATGTCCCAAAATGACCCCAAATGTCCCAAAATGTCCCCAAATGTCCCAAAATGACCCCAAATGTCCCCAATGTCCCCAAATGTCCCCAAATGTCCCCAAAATGTCCCAAAATGACCCCAAATGTCCCCAATGACCCCAAATGTCCCCAAATGTCCCCAAAATGTCCCCAAATGTCCCCAAAATGTCCCAAAATGACCCCAAATGTCCCAAAATGACCCCAAATCCCAAAAATGATCCCAAAAATTACCCCAAAATGTCCCCAAATGTCCCCAATGTCCCCAATGTCCCCAAAATGTCCCCAAAATGTCCCAAAATGACCCCAAATGTCCCAAAATGACCCCAAATCCCAAAAATGTCCCCAAAATGTCCCCAAATGTCCCCCAGGTGACCCCAGTGACCCCAAATGTCCCCAATGTCCCTCTGTCCCAGGTGACCGGTCACACTCCTGGCTCCGCCCTCGGCCTCCCCTCCCCCCTCGGCACCGCAGGTGAGCCTGGAAGGGATTTTGGGGCAATTTGGGGGATTTTGGGGCAATTTCGGGGATTTTTGGGTCAATTTTGGGTTATTTCGGGACAATTTCAATGTATTTTGGGTCAACTTTATGGAATTTCGGGTCAATTTCATGTTATTTTAGGTCAATTTTAGGCGATTTTGGGTCAATTTCACTCTCAGGTCACTTTAAGTCTATTTCTGGTCACTTTAAGGCTATTTTGGGTCAATTTCTGGGGATTTTGGGTCAATTTGGGTTATTTTGGGTCAACTTCAGGCTATTTTGGGTCATCTTAAGTCTATTTTGGGTCCATTTCAGGCAATTTCGGGTCAATTTCAGTGAATTTGGGTCAATTTCAGTGTATTTTGGGTTAATTTTAGGCTATTTTGGGTCCCTTTAAGTCTATTTTGGGTCAATTTCAGGCGATTTCGGGTCAATTTTAGGCTATTTTGGGTCAATTTTATGGAATTTCGGGACAATTTCAGTGTATTTTGGGTCAATTTCAGAGTGTTTTTTGTCAATTTTAGGTTATTTTAGGTCAATTTTACGGAATTTTGGGTCAATTTAAGGTTATTTTGGGTCAATTTAGTGGAATTTTGGGTCAATTTCAGTATATTTTGGGTGAATTTAACTCTATTTTGGGTCAATTTCTGCGGATTTTGGGTCAATTTCAGACGATTTTGGGTCAATTTTAGGCTATTTTAGGTTAATTTCTGGGGATTTTGGGTCACTTTAACTCTATTTTGGGTAAATTTCTGTGGATTTTGGGTCACTTTGGTGTCCCACCCCTGACTGACCAACTGACCAACTGCCCAACTGACCAGCTGACCAACTGACCATCTCTCCTCTCTCCCCTCCCCCGCAGTGACCTCGCTGACCTCTGCTGCCCCTCTGCGCCCCTCCCCCACCCCATCCCCCCTCGGCTCCGGGTGAGTGTGGGGGAGGGGCGGGGGGGGAGGGGCGCCTCGTGACCCCTGAGTGACCATAGAGTGACCATTGAGTGACCTCTGACCATTGAGTGACCACTGAGTGACCCTGAGTGACCAATGAGTGACCACTGAGTGACCCCTGAGTGACCATTGAGTGACCATTGAGTGACCACTGAGTGACCAATGAGTGACCTCTGACCATTGAGTGACCACTGAGTGACCCTGAGTGACCAATGAGTGACCAATGAGTGACCCTGAGTGACCATTGAGTGACCATTGAGTGACCACTGAGTGACCAATGAGTGACCTCTGAGTGACCAATGAGTGACCTCTGAGTGACCACTGAGTGACCAATGAGTGACCTCTGACCATTGAGTGACCACTGAGTGACCCTGAGTGACCACTGAGTGACCAATGAGTGACCAATGAGTGACCACTGAGTGACCATTGAGTGACCAATGAGTGACCAATGAGTGACCATTGAGTGACCACTGAGTGACCAATGAGTGACCAATGAGTGACCACTGAGTGACCATTGAGTGACCAATGAGTGACCAATGAGTGACCAATGAGTGACCACTGAGTGACCGCTGAGTGACCGCTGAGTGACCATTGAGTGACCGCTGAGTGACCACTGAGTGACCAATGAGTGACCTCAGTGACCAATGAGTGACTCTGAGTGACCAATGAGTGACCAATGAATGACCATTGAGTGACCACTGAGTGACCAGTGAGTGACCACTGAGTGACCCCTGAGTGACCAATGAGTGACCAATGAGTGACCAATGAGTGACCTGTGAGTGACCATTGAGTGACCTCTGAGTGACCAATGAGTGACCAATGAGTGACCACTGAGTGACCACTGAGTGACCTCTGAGTGACCAATGAGTGACCAATGAGTGACCTGTGAGTGACCTCTGAGTGACCAATGAGTGACCTCTGAGTGACCCCTGAGTGACCCCTGAGTGACCCCAAGGTCACAGGACCGATTTTTTGCAGGACAATGCTGGGGGGGTTGCTGAGCCCGCTGGCCACCATCCAAGGTAATTGATTGATTGATCGATTGATTGATTGATAGGTGTGATTGACAGGTGATTGAGTGATTGACAGGTGTGAGTGATTGATTGACAGGTGTGATTGACAGGTGATGGCTTGATTGATTGACAGGTGTGATTGATTGACAGATGTGAGTGACCACACCCTGCTAGTCACCATCCCAGGTGGGTGATTGATTGATCGATTGACAGGTGATCGATTGATTGACAGGTGTGATTGGCAGGTGTGTGACCACACCCCCTGGCCACTATCTCAGGTAATTGATTGGTTGATTGATCGATTGATTGACAGGTGATTGACTGATTGATTGGTGTGATTGATTGATTGATTGATTGACAGGTGATTGACAGGTGTGAGTGATTGATAGGTCTGAGTGATTGACAGGTGTGAGTGACAGGTGTGCAATGGTGATTGACAGCTGTGATTGACAGGTGTGATTGATTGATTGATTGATTGACAGGTGTGATTGACAGATGTGATGATTGACAGGTGTGATTGATTGATTGATTGATTGACAGGTATGAGTGATTGACAGGTGGGGATTTGGGGATTTTTTTGGAATTTGGGGATTTGGGGATTTTTTGGGGATTTTGGGATTTCCTATGGGATTTGGGGATTTGGGACTTTGGGATTTCGAGATTTTGGGATTTTGGAATTTTGGGATTTGGGGATTTGGGGATTTTGGTCTCTGTGGGATTTCGGGTTTCCCTATGGAATATTTTGGGGTTTCCCTGTGGGATTTTGGGATTTTTTTTTGATTTGGGGATTTCCTATGGGATATTTTGGGATTTCGGGTTTCCCAATGGGATTTGGGGTCGATATTTTGAGATTTCGGTCCCTGTGGGATTTGGGGTTTCCCTATAGGATTTTGGGGTTTCCCATGGGATATTCTGGGATTTTGGGTTTCCCGATGGGATTTTGGGATGATATTTTGGGATTTCAGGTCGATATTTTGGGATCTCGGTCCCTATGGGATTTGGGGTTTCCCAATAGGATTTTGGGGTTTCCCATGGGATATTTTGGGATTTTGGGATTTTCCTATAGGATTTGGGATTTCCTGTGGGATATTTTGGGTTTCCTTTTAGGATTTTGGGATTTTGGGATTTCGGGTCGATATTTTGGGATTTCCCATGGGATATTTTGGGATTTCCCATGGGATATTTCGGGATTTCGGTCCCGATGGGGTTTCAGGTCCCTTTCGGGGTCCCTGACGCCCCTCCCCCCTCTCTCCCCTCCCCCTCTCTCTCTCTCCGCAGCTCTGGCCAGCGCCGCCCCTCCCCCCCTGCCCCGCCCCCCCCCTGCGGACTCGGGGGCGCCGCTGCTGCTGGGGGAGGGCGGCGGCCGGGGAGGGCGGCGCGCGACCCGCGCTGTTCCCCTCCCCCTCCCCCGCCCCTCCCCACCCCCTCCCCCTCCCCTCCCCTCCTGCTCCTCCTGCAGCGACAGCGACCCCTCCCCCCCCTCCCCTCCCCCACACCGCGGGGGGGGCGATTGAAAGGGGAGGGGGGAGGGGCAGCCCAACCCCCACCCCGGCTAGACACCAAAAACCCCTCCCCCACCCTTTCCCCACCCCACCCTTTAATTAATTTAATTTAATTTAATTTATGATGCTCTGACCGGGGTGGGGTGGGGGAGGGGAAAACAACCTCACCCCTCCCCCACCCCGGCGCCCCTCCCCCACCCCCGAGTTGATTTTGGGGGTTCCGGAGACCCGAAAAGGGCGAAATTCGCCCCGAATTTTTGAGGTGGGGGGAGGGGAAAGTTCCCCAAACCACCCCAAAAGTGACTTTTTTTAGCACCAAAAATATCCTCGCGGGGTGGGGGGGCGCCCCTCCCCCACCCCTCTCCAGCTGAGCCCAAAGTTCGCAACAGTCTGACCTCGCGAGGGGGATGGGAGATTTGGGGGAAAATTTGGGAATTTGGGAAATTTTGGAATTTTGGGATTTTGGGAATTTTTTTGGAATTTTTTGATTTTTGAATTTTTGGGATTTTTTTGGATTTTTTTTGGATTTTTTTGGATTTTTTTTGGATTTTTTTGGATTTTTTTTATTTTTTGGGTGTTTTTTGAAAAATTTTTTGGGGATTTTTTTTGGGATTTTGGGGAATTTTGGAGGCCACGCCCCTCGCCCCTCCCCCTCCTCTATTTATTGTCCCCCTGGGGGGCGTGGCTTGGGGGGAGGGGAAATTGGGGGGAAAAGGGAGGAAAAAGGGAAAAAATGGAGGAAAAAGGGAAAAAAATGATGAAAAAGGAGAAAAAATTGAAGAAAAAGGAGAAAAAAGTGAAGAAAAATGAGAAAAAAATGAAGAAAAAGGAGAAAAAAGTGAAGAAAAAGGGAAAAATCCGAGAAAAAAGGAGAAAAAATTGATGAAAATTGAGAAAAAATTGACAAAAAAGGAAAATAAAATCTACAAAAAAGGAGAAAAAATGATGAAAATTGAGAGAAATTTGACGGAAAATGAAAGAAAATTGACAAAAAATGAGAGAAAATCGACGGAAAAGGAGAAAAAATCGACAAAAAAGGAGAAAAAAATCGACGGAAAAAAATTGAAGAAAAAGGAGAAAAAATTGACGAAAATTGAGAGAAAAAAATCGACAAAAAATGAGAGAAAATTGAGGAAAAAGGAGAAAAAATCGACGGAAAAAATTTGAGGAAAAAGGAAAAAAGGAAGAAAAAAAGAGAAATGAGGAAAAGAAAAGGAAATTTGAGGAAAAGGAAAAGAGGAAAAATGGAGAAAATGAGGAGAAAAATGAGGAGAAAAAGGGAAATCGAGAGAAAAAGAGGAAAAAGAGAAAAAAGGAGAGAAAGAGAAAAAAGAGAAAAAACTCCTGGAAAAGTTGAGAAAAAAAGAAAAAATTATCAGAAATTTTGGAAAAAAAGGAAAAAATTTTCTGAAAAGTTGAAAAAAAAGAGAAAAAATTCTTGGAAAATTTGGGAAAAAAGAGAAAAAGTTCTCCTGGAAAATGGGAAAAAAGAGAAAAAACTTTTGGAAAAGTTGGGAAAAAAGAGAAAAAGTTCTCCTGGAAAAGTTGGGAAAAAAGTGGAAAAAATTCTTGGAAAAGTTGAGAAAAAAAGGGAAAATTCTCAGAAAATTTGAGAAAAAAGAGGAAAAATTCTCCTGGAAAAGTTGGGAAAAAAGTGAAAAAATTCTTGGAAAAGTTGGGAAAAACAAAGAGAAAAAATTCTCCTGGAAAATTTGGAAAAAAAGGAAAATTATCTGAAAATTTGGGGAAAAAAAGGAAAAACTCTCCTGGAAAAGTTGGAAAAAAAAGGAAAAATTCTCCTGGAAAAGTTGGGAAAAAAGAGAAAAAATTCTTCTGGAAAATTTGGGAAAAAAGAGGAAAAGTTATCGGAAAATTTGGGAAAAAAAGAGGAAAATTCCTGGAAAAGTTAAAAGAAAAGGAAAAATTCTCCTGGAAAATTTGGGAAAAAACGGAAAAATTCTCAGAAAATTTGGGAAAAAAAGAGAAAAAATCCTCAGAAAATTTGAGAAAAAAGAGGAGAAAATTGAGGAAAAAAGAGGAAAAATTCTCCTGGAAAAGTTGGAAAAAGAGGAAAAATTATCAGAAAATTTGGGAAAAAAAGGAAAAATTCTCCTGGAAAAGTTGGGGAAAAAAAGGAAAAGATCATCAGAAAATTCGGGAAAAAAAGGAAAAACTATCGGAAAATTTGGAAAAAAAAGAGGAAAAATTCCTGGAAAAGTTTGGAAAAAAGAGAAAAAATTCTTCTAGAAAAGTTGAGAAAAAGAGGAAAAATTATCGGAAAATTTGGGAAAAAAGAGAAAAAAATTCTCGGAAAAGTTGGAAAACAAGAGAAATAAATTCTCCTGGAAAATTTGGGAAAAAACGGAAAATCAACCAAAAAAAAAAAAAAGGACAAAACTCAAAAGACCAAAAAAAGGCCAAAAAGAGGCAAAAAAAGCCCAAAATGCCTCCTGCCCCTCCCCCCGCAGTGCCTGACCCCCCCTGAGCCCCAAAAAAAGACACAAAATACCTCACGGAGCCCCAAATCCCCTGAATTTCACCCCAAAAACTTCCCTGGACTTCTCCCGCGAGAAAACTGTGAAAAGGGAAAAAAAAAAAAAATTCCCCAAAATTCGCTTTTTTTGGGGAAAAAAAAAATCCCCAAAAATTTGGGGGAAGCCGGAATGTAGCCCCGCCCACTTGTGGGGTTTTTTTGGGGTTTTTTTGGGGGGTTTTGGGGGTTTTTTGGGATTGAGAGAGAGATGGAAAATGGGAAAAAAAAATTGAGGGAAAATGAGGGAAAAAAATGGAAATTTTGGGTTTTTCTCGGGGAGGGGAGGGGGGAGGGGCGACCCCGATTTTTGGGGTTTTTGTTGTGATTTTTTGTATGGAAAAAAAAATGGGAAAAAAGGGTCCTGGAGGAAAAAAATGGGGAAAAAATGGGAAAAAACGGGAAAAAATGGGGGAAAAAGTGAATTTTGGGGGTTTTTGAACCTCCTGGAGACCAAAGGAAAGTGAAAAAGAGGAAAAAATGATGGAAAGTTGGGAAAACGACCCAAAAAATGGAGAAAAAACCAAAAAAAAGGGGAAAAGACGAAAAATGTTGAAAAAAAAGCCAAAAAAAGCCGAAAAGAAACCAAAAAAAAATAGCCGAAAAGGCAAAAAAAAAGCTTTAAAAAGCCAAAAAAAAAATGAAATGAAGCCAAAAAATGGAGATGGAAGGACTGGGAATGGATGGAAAAAGAGGAAATTTGGGGAAAAATGGGAGGAAAAGGAGGAAAAATGGATGGAAATTGGTGAAAAAGGAGGAAAAATTGATGGAAATTGGTGAAAAAGGATGGAAATTTGTAAAAAAAAGAGGAAAAAAGGATGGGAATTGGTGAAGAAGGAGGAAAAAAGGAGGAAAAAGGAGGAAAAAGGACAAAAATGGACAAGAAAAGGACAAAAATGGACAAAAATGGACAAAAACTGGCGAAAAATGGCCAGAAAAGGACAAAAACTGGCCAAAAAAATTGGCCAGAAAAGGACAAAAACTGGCAAAAAAACCCAAAAAAAGGACAGAAAATGCCAAAAAAAGGAGCGAAAATGCCAAAAAAGGACAAAAACGGGCGGGAAAAGCCCAAAAAAGGGCCAAAAACGCCCAAAAAAAGGACAAAAAAAAAGCCAAAAAGAAGCGCCGCGCCCAAACCTCAGCCGGAAGCCACAGAAAAGTGTGAAAAACCCGAAAAAAAGGAGTTTTTTTAGACCAAAAAAGGGGCGTGGCCTGAGCGGGGGGGGAGGGGCAGCTCCGCCCCCCGCCCCTCCCCCACCCCCGAAGCTTTAATGAACCAAAAATGGCGCCGGGGGGGGGAGGGGCGCCGGAAATACCTCAGAACTGAAACCAAATAGGGGGGAGGGGAGGGGGGGAGGGGAGGGGGGGAGGGGCGAGTGGGATCCCCGGGGGGGAGGGGGGGTGGTGGTCAGTGGTGGTCATTGGTGGTCATCGGTGGTCATCGGTGGTCAGCAGTCATCAGTGGTGGTCATCGATGGTCAGTGGTGGTCATTGGTGGTCATCGGTGGTCATTGATGGTCATCGGTGGTCAGCGGTGGTCATTGATGGTCAGTGGTGGTCATCAGTGGTCAGTGGTGGTCATTGATGGTCATCAGTGGTCAGTGGTGGTCATTGGTGGTCAGCAGGGGCCTTGGGATGGTCACAGTCATGGTGGCCACAGTGGCTTTGGTCATGGTCATCATCATGGTCATGGTGGACATGGTGGTCATCGTGGTCATGGTCATGGTCATGGTCATGGTCGTCATGGTGGCCACAGTGGCCACAGTCATGGTCATGGTCATCATCATGGTCGTGGTCATCGTGGTCACAGTGGCCTTGGTCATGGTCATGTCATGGTGGTCATCATGGTCTTCGTGGTCATGGTCATGGTCATTGTCATCCTCGTGGTTATGGTGGCCATGGTGGCCATGGTGGTCAGAGTGGTCATGGTCATGGTCATGGTCATCGTGGTCATCATCACGGTCATGGTCATGGTGGCCACAGTGGCTTAGGTCGTGGTCATCGTCATGGCCATGGTAGTGCTCATGGTGGCCACAGTGGCCTTGGTCACAGCGGTGGTCATCATCATGGTCATCATCATGGTCATTGTCCCAGTGGCCATGTTGGTCAAGGTCATGGTGGCCACAGTGGTCAGTGGCCATGGTCATTCTCATGGTGGCCATTGTCACTGTGGCCATTGTCATCGCCATGGTCACAGTGGTCACTCTCACTGTCACGGTCATTGCCATGGTGGTCATTGTCACTCTCACTGTCATGGTGGCCATTGGCTCTGGTCACTGCTGTGATGGTCATGGTGGTCACTGTCATTGTCCTGGTCATGGTGGCCATTGGCCATTGTCCTGGCCATGGTGGTCATTGCCATGGTGACCATTGTCCTGGTCATGGTGGTCATTGTTATTGTCCTGGCCATGGTGACCATTGCCATGGTGACCATTTTCATCACCATGGTGGCCATTTGTCCTTGTCACTGTGGCCATTGTCACTGTCCTGGTGGCCATTCTCATGGTGACCATTGTCCCTGTCACTGTCACAGTGGCCATTGGTCATTGTCCTGGTCATGGTGGCCACTGTCCCTGTCACTGTGATCGCTGTCATTGTCATGATGACCATTCTCATGGTGGCCACTGTCCCTGTCCCTGTGGTCACTGCCATTGTCATGATGACCATTCTCATGGTGCTGCCAATGGTCATTGGCCTTGACCATTGTCACTGCGGCCACTGTCATTGTCCTGGCCGTGGTGGTCATTGCCATGGTGACCATTGTCCCTGACATGCTGGTCATTGTCATTGTCCTGGCCACAGCCTGGCCATTGTCCTGGTCACAGTGGCCATTGGCCATTGTCCTGGCCATGGTGGCCATTGTCACTGTGACCACTGTCCCTGTCACAGTGGTCATTGTCACTGTCCTGGCCATGGTGGTCATTGCCAAGGTGGCCATTCTCGTGGTGACCACTGTCCTGGCCACGGTGACCATCGCCGTGGTGACCACTGTCCCTGTCACGATGACCACTGTCCTTGTCACGATGACCACTGTCCCTGTCACACTGACCACACTGACCACACTGCCCACTTCGGCCACAGCCGCCATGACCGCGACGACTGACCGACTGACCACCCCGCCCACCGTGACGTCACCACCCTGGGCCCCGCCCACCATGACGTCATCACAATGGGAACCTCCCATCATGACGTCACCCCACGGGAGCCCCGCCCACCCCGATGACGTCACTCCCTATGACGTCATCCCCATCCTGCAGCCAAAGACAGCCGAGGAGGGAGGGGGGAGGGGCCGGGTAGGGTTAGCCCCGCCCCGTGACGTCACGCCCCGCCCTCCCCATGACGTCACGCCCCCGATGATGACGTCACCCCCCTCCCGCAGCCAAAGAGGACACAGAAATACCTCAGAGCCAACCAAAGAGCCCCTCCCCCACTCCCGGGGGGGCTTTCGGGGTTTTTCCCCAAACTTTGGGGTTTTTCCCCAAATTTTTGGGGTTTTTCCCCAAATTTCGGGGTTTTTCCCCAAATTTCGGGGTTTTTCCCCATTTTCCGGGGGGGTCCGGGGGTGTCACGTGACCCCGGGGGCGGCGAGCAGCCAAAGACTTTTCCCCTCCCCCCACCCCTCGCCGCCCCTCCCCCACCCCACCCCCTGTGGGTTTTTTTTGTGTTTTTTGTGGTTTTTTTTTGTTTTTACGGGAATCGACCCAAAATCGGTTCCGGAAAAAAATTTTAAAAATTAAAAAAAAAAAAATTTAAAAAATTTAACAAAATGAAAAAAAAAAATGGAACAAAAAAAAATCAAAATTGAAAAAAAAAACCAAAAAACCCCCAAAAAAAAAAAAAAAACCCCAAAACCGACAAAACCTCAAAAAAAAAACTTCCCCAAAAATCTGGGGAAGTTCATAAATAAATAAGAATAAAAATATAAAAAACCAAAAAAAAAAAAAAATCAAAACCAAAAAATACCAAATAAACGCCAAAAAAAAAAAAAAAGCAAAAAAATGCAAAAAGCTGGAAAAGTTCCCAAAAAAAGCCAAAAAAAAATAGAAAGAAGGAAAAAAAAAATTAAAAAAAAAAAAGGGAATTTCTATTTCCGCCCCTCCCCCACCCCAAAGGGTCTATTTTTGACGTCATCAGCCCCTGGCCACGCCCACCACAGCCCTGACCACGCCCATCGCCGTAGCCACGCCCCTTTGTCCTTCTATGGTCATCCCAGCCCCGCCCATCGCCCCGCCCATCGCCACGCCCCTTTGCCCATATATGGTCATGTTAGCCACGCCCACCCTGGCCACGCCCCTTTGCCCATATATGGTCATGTTAGCCACGCCCACCCTGGCCACGCCCCTTTCGTCACGTCGGGAGTTCCATTTGGGGAATTTATTCGGATTTTTTGTGGACTTTTTGTTTCTTTTTTTTGGGTTTTTTTTCGGTTGTTAGTTTCGGGTTTTGGATTTGGTTTCCATTCTGGAATTTTTGGGGATTTTTTTGAATTTTTTTGGGTTTTTTTTTTAATTTTGGGATTTTGGGGTTTTTTCATTTTGAGGATTTTTGGGATTTTTTTTTTTTTGGATTTTTTTAATTTTTTTATTTTTTGAATTTTGGGATTTTTTGGGGATTTTTTTAAAATTGTTTTGAATTTTTTGATTTTTTAAAATTTTTTTTTTATTTTTTGGGATTTTGGGGGATTTTTTTGTATTTTTAAAAATTTTTGGGATTTTGGGGATTTTTTTTTGTATTTCTTTTTATTTTTAGGAATTTTTTTATTTTTTGGGATTTTTATTTTATTTTTGGGATTTGGGGATTTTTGTGATTTTTTAGATTTTTGTATTTTTTTGGGGGATTTTTTTTGGGTTTTTTTTGGTATTTTTTAATTTTTTTGGGATTTTTTAATTTTATTTTTTGGGGATTTTTTTTGTAATTTTGTTTTATTTTTTCGGGATTTTTTTTTCCTCGTTTTCCCGCCTTTTCCGGCAGTTTCTCCTCCAGCCCCGCGAGCGTCGGACGCGGGAAAAATTCAAAAAATAAATAAAAAAAAAAGTCTGTAAATTTCCACCCCGCGCTGCTGAATGGATCCGTCCGGATTTCCCCCCCGGAATCCCTTTGGAACATTCCAGAAACCCCCAAACCCCCCCGTTAATTGGTACATCCCATTTGGGATGATCCGGATCCCCCTCCGGTCCCGCTTGGTACATTCCGGATCCCCCATCTCCTTTCCCATTGGTTTGTTCCATTCTCCCCGATACCCACTTGGTGCATCCCAACCCCCCAAACCTCTTATTTCCACCCCCCGATCCCAATTGGTACAACCTCTCCCTCCCTCCCTTCAAACCCCAAAAATCCCATTTTTTCCCCCAAAAAACTCCATTTTCCCCCCCAAACCCCATTTGGTTCATTCCGCCTCCCCCCTCCCTCCCCCACTTGGTTTCTCCCAACATGGCGGCGCGCGCGTCGGTGACGTCACCGCGGTCGCGCGGGGCGGGGAGGGGCGCCGCGCTCTGATTGGCCCGCGCCGCTGATTGGCGGGAAGGCGGCGGCCAATCAGCGCTCGCCTTGTTGGGGGGTGGCGGCGGCGGGGCAGCGCGAGCGGGAGAGGCCCGAGGTGAGGGGGGGGAGGGGAATTTGGGGATTTTTTGGGTTTTTTTTGGGATTTTTGAGGGAATTCGAGGCGATTTCGGAGCCTCCGGGGGGAAATCCGGGCGGTCTGAGGGCTCCGGGGTGGTTTTGGGGCTCCTGAGGGGGTTTGGGGGGATCTGGGGAGATCCTGAGGGGAATTCGGGGAAATCTGAGGGGAAATTGGGGGAATTTTGTGAAATTTTGGGGTTTCCGGGGGGATTTTGGGGTCTCTGAGGGATTTCGGGGGAATCTGAGGGAAATTTGGGGGAATTTTGGGGAAATTTGGGGTCTCTGAGGGATTTGGGGTTTCTGCGCTCGAATTTTGGTTTTCCTCTCCTTGATTTCCTATTTTTCCCCATTTTCTCCATTTTTCCCTCCATTTCCCCTTGATTTTCCCCCATTTTCCCCCCATTATTCAATCCATTTATTTTCAATTTTTCCCTCATTATTCACCCAATTTATTCTCAATTTTTTCTCTATTTTTCCCCCATTTTCCCCCATTTTCCCCCATTATTCTCCCCATTTATTCTCCTTTTTTTCTTCATTTTTTTCCTCCATTTTTCCCCCATTTTTCCCCTCATTTTCCCCCATTATTCTCCCAATTTTTCCCCATTTTTCCCCATTTATTCTCAATTTTTTCTCCATTTTCCCCTCATTTTCCCCCCATTATTTTCCCCTATTTTCTCCCCAATTTCCTCCTATTTCCTCCCCTTTTTTCCCCATTTCCCCCTCATTTTCCCCCATTTCACCCCATTTTTCTCCATTATTCACCCAACTTTTCTCCATTTCCTCATCTTTCCCCCATTTTTCCCCCAATTTTTGTCAATTTCCCCCCATTTTCCTCCCATTTTTTCCCCATTTTCTCCCCATTTTTTACCCAATTTTTTCTCCATTTTCCTGCATTATTCACCCCATTTTCCCCCAATTTCCCTCTGATTTTCTCCCCATTTTTCCCCATTTTTTCCTCTATTTTCCACCATTTCTCCCCCATTTTCTCCTCCATTTTTCTCTCTGGTTTTTTTCCATTTTCTCCCCATTTCCTCCCCATTTTCTCCCCATTTTTTCTCTATTTTCTCCCCATTTTCTCCCCATTTTTTCCCATTTTTCTCCCCATTTTCTCCCCATTTTCTCCCCATTTTTCTCCATTTTTCCCTTATCTTCCCCCCATTTTTCCCCAATTTTCCCCCAATTTTTTCTCCATCTTTCCCTCATCTTTTCCCCATTTTCCCCCAATTTCCCTCTGATTTTTTCTCCATTTTTCGCTCCTTTTTTCCCGTTTTTTTCTCCATTTTTTCCCATTTTTTTCCCATTATCCTCTATTTTCTCCCCATTTCTCTCCCCATTTTTTCTCCATTTCCCCCCATTTTCTCCCCATTTTTCCCCATTTTCTCCCCATTTTCTCCCCAAATTTCCCCATTTCTCCCCATTTTTTCCCATTTCCCTTCCCATTTTTTTCTCCATTTCTCCCCATATCCCCCAAATTTCCCCATTTTCCCCAAATTTCCCCAAATTTCCCCCCAAATTTCCCCCCAGATGTCTCTCCCCGAGGAAACCCTCCTGCTGGTGGAGCATCGCTACGTTTGCTCCGAGTGTTCTCACCTCTCCTCCTCGCTGGAGGAAGCTCTGCTGCACCACCAGACACACCTGGAGAGCCCCCAGGCCCACCTGGGCACCGCCCAGACCCACCTGGGCAACTCCAACGCTCACCTGGGCAACCCCAACCCTCACCTGGGCAATGCCCAGACTCACCTGGGCAACCCTAATGCTCACCTGGCGACCTCCCAGACTCACCTGGCCACCTCCCAGACTCACCTGACCACCTCCAACCCTCACCTGACCACCTCCAACCCCCACCTGGCCACCTCCCAGCCCCACCTGGAGATCCTGGGCGTTCCGGCCGAGCTGGACGCTCCCAGCCAGTACCAGTGCCTGGAGTGTGGGATGCTGCTGGTCACTCCCGGTCAGCTGCTGGAGCACCAGGAGCTCCACATCAAGCTGCTGGCCGCCGACCTGCCGCCGACCCCGAAACCGCCGGTTCCCGCCCCGAGCCCCGCCGGCGGCATCCACTTCGAGTGCCCCGAGTGCCGCGCGCTCTTCCAGAGCCAGGAGCTGTGGCTGGCGCACCGCCAGGGCCACCGAAACGCCCCGAATTTACCCCAAAGCCACGCCCGGGTGGACGTGGAGCATTCCTACCGCAAACCCGAGGAGGGCGACGCCGAAAACGCCGAAATTCCCGCCGAGATTCCCGCCGAGAGCGCCGTGCAGCTGCTGCTCTACGAGTGCGGCGAGTGCCTGCAGCTCTTCCAGAGCCCCAAGGACTTCCTGGAGCACCAGGTGACTCACCTGGGCGGCACAGGTGAGGTGGCCCAGGTGCCGCCGGAGCCGCCGGAGCCGCCGGAGTTCAGGTGCCACGAGTGCCAGCAGGTGCTGTCCTCGTCGCGGCTGCTCCGCGCCCACCTGAGGTGCCACAAGCTGGGCGCCTTCCACTGTCCGCTCTGCTCCCGCGTCCTGCCGGACCCGGCCGAGCTCCAGCGGCACCTGGACGGTCACTCGCGGGAGTCGCGCTACCTCTGCCTGGACTGCGGCCTGGCGCTGGACACCGAGGCGGCGCTGCTGACCCACCGCCGGACGCACGGCCCCAACCCGCTGCACCGCTGCTCCTGCGGCAAGGCCTTCGTCAACATGACCAAGTTCCTGTACCACCGCCGCTCCCACGGCGCCCCGGGTGTCCCCTCCGTCCCCTCCGTCCCCTCGGACCCGCCCGAGCCCGCCGAGCCCCCGCTGGAGTGCGGCATGTGCCCCAAATCCTTCCCCAGCGCCGCCGCCCTGGCGCGGCACCAGCGCTTCGTGCACCGGCTGGAGCGCCGGCACCGCTGCGGCTCCTGCGGCAAGATGTTCAAGAAATCCTCCCACCTGCGCAACCACCTGCGCACCCACACGGGCGAGCGGCCGTTCCCGTGCCGCGAGTGCGGCAAGTCCTTCAACTCCCAGGCCAACCTGCTGCGGCACCACCTGACCCACACGGGCGAGCGGCCGCACGAGTGCCCCGAGTGCCACAAGCGCTTCGCCCAGAACTCCACCTTGCGCCAGCACCTGCAGGTCCACCTGAGGAAGTTCCCCCACCGCTGCCCGGAGTGCGGCTTGCGGTTCCACCGGCCGCACCGGCTGCTGCTGCACCGATCCCACCACACCGGCGAGTATCCCTACAAGTGCCAGCAGTGCGGCCGGAGCTTCCTGCTGCGCCGGCTGCTGGAGGTGCACCTGCTGGGCCACGCGGGTCACCTGCCCCAGGTGTGCCCCACCTGCGGCGCGGCGTTCCCCGGGCCGGCGGCGCTGCGGGAGCACCGCTGCGGGAAGTCCGGCTGGAAGTTCGAGTGCGCGGTGTGCGGGAAGAAGAGCAGCACGGCCGCCAGGCTGAGGGCCCACGAGAGAGTCCACGGCCAGCGAGCGGTCAGCCCGGCGGTCACTCCGGGCGTGGCCGAGGTCACGCCAGGCGGGTCGCAGCCGCGCCGCGGCGGCTCGAAGAACCTGGAGTGCGGCGAGTGCAAGAAGTTCTTCAGCACCGAGACGTCGCTGCAGGTGCACCGGCGCATCCACACCGGCGAGCGGCCGTACCCCTGCCCGGACTGCGGCAAGGCCTTCCGCCAGTCCACTCACCTCAAGGACCACCGGCGGCTCCACACCGGCGAGCGGCCGTTCCGCTGCCCGGACTGCGGGAAGAGCTTCGCCATCGCGGTGCGGCTGGCCGAGCACCGGCGGATCCACACCGGGGAGAGGCCCTACGGCTGCCAGGAGTGCGGCAAGGCCTACCGGAGCTTCTCCAACCTCTGGAAGCACCGCAAGATGCACCGCGAGGGCGGCCGGAGGGACGGCGGTGGACAGCGGGGCGGGCAGGGCAAGGAGGGCGACGTGGTGGGTTCTTCTGAGGTCGTCGTGGTGGGATCGCGGTCAGCTGTCCACCCGGAGAACATGATTGGAGTGGTGGAGAGCAAGGAGGACGTGGTGGGATCTTCTGAGGTCATCGTGGTGGGATCGGGGTCAGCTGTCCACCCGGAGAGCGTGGTGGGGGTGGTGGAGAGCAAGGAGGACATGGTGGGATCTTCTGAGGTCATCGTGGTGGGATCGGGGTCAGCTGTCCACCCGGAGAGCGTGGTGGGGGTTCCAGAACCTTCCAAGGAGAACCTCATGGTGGGATCTGCTGCTGAGGTCATCGTGGTGGGATCGGGGTCGTCGGTCCATGGGGAGAGCATGGTGGAGATTCCAGAAGATTCCAAGGAGAACCTGGTGGGATCTGCTGCTGAGGTCATCGTGGTGGGATCGCGGTCATCTGTCCACCCGGAGAACGTGGTTGGGGTGGTGGAGAGCAAGGAGGACATGGTGGGATCTTCTGAGGAGGTCATCGTGGTGGGATCGGGGTCATCTGTCCACCCGGAGAACCTGGTGGGGATTCCGGAAGATTCCAAGGAGAACCTCGTGTTGGGATTGGGGTCATCAGTCCATGGGGAGAGCATGGTGGGGATTCCAGAACCTTCCAGGGAGAACCTGGTGGTGGTGGGATCGGGGCCATCCATGAACGTGGAGAACTTGGGGGGGGTTCCAGAACCTTCCAAGGAGAACCTGGTGGGATCTGCTGAGGTCATCGTGGTGGGGTCGGGGTCAGCTGTCCACCCGGAGAACGTGGTTGGGGTGGTGGAGAGCAAGGAGAACGTGGTTTTGGGGTCAGGGTCTTCTGCTGAGGTCATCGTGGTGGGGTCAGGGTCATCAATCCATGGGGAGAACCTGGTGGGGATTCCAGAACCTTCCAAGGAGAACCTGGTGGGGATTCCAGAACCTTCCAAGGAGAACCTGGTTGGGATTCCAGAACCTTCCAAGGAGAACCTGGTGGGGATTCCAGAACCTTCCAAGGAGAACCTCGTGGTGGGATCAGGATCTTCTGAGGTCATCATGGTGGGATCAGGATCTTCTGAGGAGGTTCTCGTGGTGGGCTCAGGGTCATCTGTCCACCCAGAGAACCTGGTGGGGATTCAGAACCTTCAAGGGAACCTGGTGGGGATTCCAGAACCTTCCAGTGAAGTTCTCATGGTGGGATCAGAGTCACCCATCCATCAGAGACCTCAGTGGGGATTCCAGAACCTTCCGAGGAGAACCTCCTGGTGGGCTCAGGGTCATCTGTCCACCCAGAGAACCTGGCTGGGATTCCAGAACCTTCAAGGGAGAACCTCCTGGTGTCTCCGGCGGTGGCAGGGGACATCTGGTGGTGGCAGGGCCTTCTGTCATCAGGAGACCCTCGGGGAGGAGACCCCAGCGGGGCTTGGACCTCAGAGCCCCAGAGAGACCCCAGACCACCCAAAAGTGACCCCTGGCCATTGAAATGCCCCAAACTCCCCAAAAGTGACCCCAAATTCCCAAAATGACCCCAGACCCACCTGAGATGGTC